>NW_026596427.1:2033325-2089972 GCF_907164565.1 Psammomys obesus | reverse complement strand
TTTTTTTTTTTTTTTTTTTTTTTTTTTTTTTTTTTTTTTTTTTAGTATTTTTGCATCAATGTTCATAAGGGAGATTTACCTGAAATTCTCTTTCTTTGTTGTATCTTTGTGATGTTTAGGTACCAAGGTAACTGTGGCTTCATAGAATGAGATTGGTAGTGTTCCTTCTGTTTCTATTTTGTGGAATAGTTTGAAGAGAATTGGCATTAGCTCTTTTTAAAGGTCTGGTAGAATTCTGTTTTGGAACCATCTGGTCCTGGGCTTTTTTGGATGTGAGACTTTTGATGACAGCTTCTATTTCCTTAAGGGATATAGGACTATTTAATTTATTTACCTGGTCTTGATTCAGTTTTAGTAAGAGGAATCGATCCAGAAAATTGTCCATTTCATTTAGATTTTCAAATTTTGTGGCAGATAATCTTTGAAGTAAGTCCTAATGATTGTTTAGATTTCATCAGTATCTGTTGTTATGTATCCTTTTCATTTCTGATTTTGTTGATTCGGATAGTGTCTCTTTGCCTTTTAATTAGATTTGCTAAGGGTTTGACTATCTTGTTGATTTTCTCAAAGAACTAGCTCTTGGTTTCATTGATTCTTTGAATTGTTTTATTTGTTCCTAATTTATTGGTTTTAGCCCTAAGTTTGATTATTTCCAGCTGTCTACTCCTCTTTTGTGTGTCTGCTTCTTTTTTCCCTAGGGCTTTTGGTTGAGCCATCAAGTTGCTTGCATGAGATGTTAGGAATTTCTTGTTGAAGGCACTTAGTGCTATGAACTTTCCTCTTAGCACTGGTTTCATTGTGTCCCATAAGTTTGGGTATGTTGTGCCTTCATTTCATTGAATTCTAGGAAGGCTTTAATTTCTTTCATTATTTCTTCCCTGACCCAGATGTCATTGAGTAGCAAGTTGTTCAGTTTCCATGTGTGTGTAGACTTTTTGTTATTTCTGTTGTCTTTGAGATCCAGTCCATGGTGGTCAGATAGGATACATGGGATTATTTCAATCTTTTTGTATCTGTTGAGACTTGTTTTGTGACCA
The DNA here is from genome assembly GCF_907164565.1 of Psammomys obesus. Classification (NCBI taxonomy): domain Eukaryota; kingdom Metazoa; phylum Chordata; class Mammalia; order Rodentia; family Muridae; genus Psammomys; species Psammomys obesus. Next base: position 2,088,935 of record NW_026596427.1, on the reverse strand, counting down.
GCTATATGGTCTATTTTTGAAAAAATTCAATGAAGTGCTGAGAAAAATGTAAATTTTCTTGTGTTTGGGTGAAATGTTCTGTAGATGTGTGTTAAGTCCATTTGATTCATGACCTCTGTTAGGTCCATTGTTTCTTTAATTTCTGCTTTGTTGACCTGTCCTTTGTTGAGAATGGGGTGTTGATGTCTGCCACTATTAATGTGTGGGGATCTGTGTGTGGTTTTTTTTCAGTTTTATTAATATTTCTTTTACAAATGTGTGTGCTCTTGTGTTTGGGGCTTAGATGTTCAGAATTGTGGTGTCTTATTGGTAGAGTTTTCCTTTGAATGGCTACTCCTGCTTGCTTATTGTGTCCATTTGCTTGGATAACCATCTTCTAGCCCTTTATGCTCAGGTAATGTCTATCTTTGTGACTTACTTAAGTGTGTTTCTTGTATGCAACAGATTGTTGTGTCTTTTTTACATATCCATTCTGACAGTCTGTATCTCTTTATTGGAGAATTGAGTCCATTGATGTCAAGGGATATTAATGACCAGCGCTGGGTTTGCCTAATAAGGCTGCCTTGTCTGGGGAATGTGATCAAACTGCAGGCAACTGAGTTCATGCCAGTGACTCTCCCTACTGTTCTTACTATGGAACCCTTATGGAGACTGTGATGCCTATAGGCTGCATCTTCGCAGAGAGTCTAGGTCCTCTCCATGCATGGTCTCTGGTTGATACATCAGTCTATGCAGGGCCCCTGGAAGTAGGTTTTTTTTTGGCTCTGTTGGTCTTCTTGTGTAGTTCCTGTCCCCTCCAGGTCTTTCTCTCTCCTTCTTTTATAAGATTCCCCACACTCTGCCCAAAGTTTGACTATAAGTCAAAGCATCTGCTATGATACTCTGATGGGTTGAATCTTTCAGATGACCCCTGTGGAAGGCTCCTGTCATGTTCTCTGTCTTCTTCCCCTTCTGATGTTTATCATGTTTGACCTTCTGAACGAGGATTAAGCTTCTTCCATAGGGTCCTCCTTGTTGTTTAGCGTCTTTAGTACTATAGATTTTAATATGTTTATCCTATTATTATATGGCTAATATCCACTTATAAATGTGCATATACCATGTGTTTCTTTGTGCTTCTGGGCATCTCACTCAGTATGATCATTTCTAGTTCCATCTATTTGCCTGCAAATTTCATGATTTCCTTTTTTTTGATTGCTGAGTAGTATTCCATTGTGTAAATGTACCACAGTTTGTGTATCTATTCTTCAGTTGAAGGACATCTAAGCTGTTTCCAGGTCTCGGCTATTATTAATAAACCTTAGAATGTTGGTGGACAACTATGCATACTGTCATATCATCTGTGAAGAGTGATACTTTGATGCCTTCCTTTCCTATTTGTATTCACTTGATCTCCTTTAGTTGTTTTATTGCTCTAGGTAGGTCTTCAAGTACTATGTTGAAGAGATATGAAAGAATAGGCACCCTTGCTTTGTCCCTGATTTCAGTGGGATTAATTTAAGTTTTCTCCATTTAGTCTGATGTTGGCTATAGGCTTGCTATACACTGCTTTTATCTTGTTTCGGTATGTGCCTGGTATCCCTGCTTTCTCCAAGACCTTAAACATGAACAGGTTTTTGATTTTGTCAAATGCTTTTTCGGTATCTAAGAATATGATCCAAAAGGCCTAGGGCCAGAAGGTTTCAGACAATAATTCCACCACACCTTCAAAGATGAGCTAATACAATACTCTTTAAACTATTCCACAGAATATAAACTAAAGGACCATTACCAATCTCATTCTATGAGTTGACAGTCATACCAATCTCGCTTATGAACACTGACACAAAAATACTCAATAAAATACTTGCAAACTGAATCCAAGAACACATTAAATATATCATCCATCAAGTCCAACTTGGCTTCATCTCAGGCATGCAGGAGTAGTTCCATGTATGGAAATCCATCAATGTAAACCACCATATATACAAACTTTGCTAGGAATTTTAATGGTGTCAGGGGTCAAACTGAGGGTCTCAAGCATTCTACCCAATAGTAGGTCATTCTACTATTGAGTTGCATCTTATATCTCTCCCCATTCATATATTATAATAAATGTACAAAGAAATCAAATTTAAACATAAATTTTGGAGAGTTTGTAAAATGCAACATATAAGTTGCTTTTACCTCCTATTATGTAAGTGGTTACATAGAACATACCATTGAATCTGTAAGTAAATTTATGTGCGAAATCAGGAATGATGCTTGTTGCAAGATTAGTATATATTTATACATATAATATATTGCTTCCCTATATTGCTTTTGGTAAACTTAAGTTTGCATTTATTAGGGTATTCCATAGAAGTACTGAACCTCAGTTGACAGCTCAATGTGGATAATGTCTCTTCTTGCCTTTAAAATATTTTTATAACTTGTCTGATTATGGAAATGGTTGCAAATTAAAAATCAAAGCTATTATGAGTACTATAATAAAATAATCTCGTAATGATTATCATGGATGCTATAATAGTAACAGGTGAATCTAAACACATTAAATGCAACATAAACAAGTAGAAGAGGGCTCCTATAGGAAAAAAATGACAAATCCAATGATCCCATACTAAATAACATTATTGTGACATATTTAAAGATGTGTCTGAAAGCGCAAATTCAATTGAGTATTTTAATTTTATTTATAAAAAATATAAGTAAGTTTTATTTGTCTCATACACAATGTTAGCCCTCTAGAAAACATTTCATTTTGTAAAGAAACAACTGCCAGTTATTTGGCATATGACTTAATCATGACACTCAAGAGATAAAAGCAGGTAGATCTTTATGAGTTTGAGGTCAGTCTGATCTTTATAGGAAGTACCAGGTAAGTTAGGGCTACACAGTGTGACCTCTCTCTCTCAAAAGAAAATAAAAGAAAAAGAAACAACTTAATATTTATAAATTATAACACATTAAAATTTTGCCATAGATCCTTAACTATATAACAGATATAAAGGGAAATCTTAAAAATTAAGTATAAGTTGCTTTTATTTCTTATTATATAAATGGCTACATAGAAGATCCCAGTGGAAAACAGTCTCATAAAAGACCCCTGTGCCCAGATATATTTGGTCCTCGTGGAGCTCCTGAACTCTCCAGGTCATACTAACTCCCCCTTCTTTCATATGATTCCCTGCATTCTGCCGAAAGGTTGGTTATGAGTCTCAGCATCAGCTTTGATACACTGCTTGGTAGAGTCTTTAAGAGGCGCTCTGCAGTAGGCTCCTCTCCTGTTACTTGTTTTCTCCTACTTCCAATGTCCATCCCATTTGTCTTTTTAAGTGAGGGTTGATCATCTTACCTCAGGTCCTCTTTCTTGTTTATCTTCTTTAGGTGTACAGATTTTAGTATGTTTATCTTATCTTATAGGTCTAGTACCCACTTATAAATGAGTATATACCATGTGTATCTTTCTGCTCCTGGGATACCTCACTCAGGATGATCTTCTCTAGATCCTATCATTTGCCTGCAAATTTCATGATTTCCTTACTTTAATTGATGAGTAGTATTCCATTGTGTAATGGCCCATGTATGGATATAATCTAGAACCCCTGCTCAGGTGTAGCATCTGGTAGCTCAGTACCCAAATGGGTTCTCTAGTAAGGGGAACAGGGACTATTTCTGACATGAAATCAATGGCTGGCTCTTTGACCTCCCCCACCCAACCCATGAGGGAGAGCAACCTTGGTAGGCCACAGAGAAGGACTTTGTAGTTAGTCTTGAAGATACTTAGTAAGCTACGGTCAGATGGAAGGGGAAGAGGACCTCCCCTATCAGTGGACTTGGAAAGGGACAGGGAGGTTATGATGGAGGGAAGGTGGGATTGGGAGGGAATTAGGGAGTGGACTACAGATGGGGTACAAAGTAAATAACCTGTGATAATATAAAAAAATAAAAATTATAAAAAATAAAATGAAAAAAGAAGATTCTAGTGAATGTATAAGTAAATTTATGTGTGAAATCAGGAAAGATGCTTGTTTCAAGATTAACATATAACACACTTTACAGGGAATTTGGGTAATGGCTCAGTAGTTAAAAGGCCTAGTTGCTCTTTCAGAGGACCCAGTTTCGATTCCTAGTACCCACATATCAGTTCAAAAACAACAATTTTAGTCCCAGAAAATCTGAAATCATATTCTAGCCTCTGCAGACAACAGACACATATCCATGTGTGTGGATATCCATGCACTCCAAACATCCATGCACATAAAATAAAACAAATTAAGATGCAAGATGGTTCTTATATACAAGATAGAATATAACAAAGTTGTAAAAACCACCTATGTATATAAATAGATGCATCTTTAAATTATTATGTACATTGTTTTGAGATTATATAAATTCTTTTAATATTGGATATGAGCACATTCTAAATAGATGCTGAAGATGATGGACTCAAAATATTTTTATCACTAGTCTATTAAAACTGCAATAAAATATTAATTAAGTTTTATGCAATGAATTTTGTAGAAATTGCATGTAATAATCTTATACATTACCTTTCCACCAAGGTGTTAACTGTTCACATTCTATACCTGGTAAAATTGTGGTTCAGAAGCTGGCAGAAAATAATGTGGTTAGAAAATTGCATAGGTAAGATTCAGAATGATCAGAGCACACAGCCCATATCTTTGCCAGTTAATGGCTTATTAAAAAATAAATGAAACAAACAAACAAAAAATAAGCCCACATGCACCAGGTATTTTATTTGGACCATCATAGAAGTGGGTTTTTTTTTTTCTGTTCACTCATGTAGATAGTAATGAAAAGTGAAGTCATGATATACAGATGGATGGTCAGAGTGTGCTATTTTCCAGTAAGAATGAAACTTTATATCATAATTTCAAAAACATCAACAAACAACAAAAAAGTCCCCTCCCTATTTGCTTTGCTGCGCAGAAATTACAGCTCTTTATATATATTTTTAATCTTTACTGGTCCTGAGAGGATGATTATTTTCTTAGGATTGCAAGTAGTCAATTGGTATTAGGATGTTTGAAATAAAGGACAAAATTCTATTAAGGGGCTTAGCGATATAGATTATCAAAAAAGAAATGCTTAAGTATAGAACAAAGACATTTTCTCAACCATATTCATAGCAGCTTTATTGGTAATAGCCAGAACATGGAAATAACCCAGATGCCCCTCAGTTGAGAAATGGATACAGAAATTGTGGTACATTTACACAATGGAATATTACTCAGTAATTAAAAACAAGGAAATCATGAAATTTGCAGGCAAATGGTGGGATCTAGAAAAGATCATCCTGAGTGATGTATCCCATAAGCAGAAAGACACAAAGGGTATATACTCACTTATAAGTGGGTATTAGACATACAATATAGAATAAACATACTAAAATCTGTACACCTAAAGAAGGTAAGCAAGAAGGAGGACCCTGAGTAAGATGCTCAATCCTCACTCAGAAAGGCAAACTGGATGGATATTGAAAGAGGGAGAAAACAGGAAACAGGACAGAAGCCTACCATGTTGGGCCTCTGAAAGACTCTACCCATCAGGTAGAGTCAAAGCAAATGCTAAAACTCATAGCCAAGCTTTGGGCAGAGTGCAGGGAATCTTATGAAAGAAATGGGAGATAGAAAGACCTGGAGAGGAAAGGAGCTCCATAAGGAGAGCAACCAAAAAGTCTGGGAACAGGGGTCTTTGCTAAGTGTGATACTCTAACCAAAGGCCACGCATGGAGATAATGTAGAAGGCATGCACAGATGTAACCCATAGCATCTGTGTCCAAGTGTGTTTCCTAGTAAGGGGAACAGGAACTGTCTCTGACATGAATTCAGTGGCTGTCTCTTTGATCACCTCCCCCTGAGGGAGGAGCAGCCTTACCAGGCCACAGAGGAGGACAATGCAGCCAGTTCTGATGAAACCTGATAGGCTAGGGTCAAATGGAAGAAGAGGACCTCCCCTATCAGTGGACTTGGAAGGGAGCGTAGGAGAAGAAGAGGGATTGAAGGTAGGATAAGAATGAGGGTAGGATAAGAAGGGCATGAGAGAGTGGGCTACAGCTGGGATACAAAGTGAATAAATAGAAATAAATAAGTAAATAAATATATAAATAAATAAAAAGAGACACCAATTTCTAATGGTTGCTCAACCTAACCTATATAAAAAGTTCAGGTACAATTTGAACACCATGTCTTCTAAATTTACTGAAAAAATATTTCCCTAAGTAATATTATATTATGCATACCTTAAGGTCTTTTTGTCAGCCATCTTGAACACACACATAAATAATAATACAGCATTAACACAAGGTCATTTTTTAAAGGTAGCTTGCCTTCTTTAAGGAAAGGTTTTGATGTTGTTTTGTATTTTTTTCTTGATTTTTTTCATTTATTTACTTTTAAAATTATTTATTTTTCTGAGGGTTTAAGCGGGTCTTCCAGAAGTTGCTTCTGTACCAGTTTGGCAGCAAAGTCAATTAATTTAATGCCAGATTGCTTCACAAAAGCAAGATGTGTCAGAGACTCTGCTGCATGGGAAAATTGCATAGGCTTATTGTAGAAGTTACTGTGAAAACACATTTTGGCCCAGTTATGCTGACAACAAACTTATATGTTGTATTCCTTCTAAAATAAGAAAAAAGAAATTAATGAAATTCCAACATATCAATATTCTCTTTTCTCATTAAAATTTTGGGATAAACTAATCTTTGAATATAGAAAGACTTGAAAAGATATTCAAGACACTGACAATCACACATATTCACACATCATATCCAACATGCACACAATACTTGCACACACACATACACACACAACTATGCGTGAATCATCCTTCAGATGAATCTTAATTAATGAACTCATATGTTGCTTCTTCCAAGGCAATAAAAATACGTCTGCTATCCAGTTATTATGCCACACACTTCCTTTCTGGTTACTAACCCATTCAGCCTCCTTCCTTGGGTTATTAAATTAAAATAGGAAACCAGAATTCTCATGTAGGAGGAATATGTTGACAAGCAGTGATTTTATCTTTATTATTCCAAGAAATATATGAATTGACTTTGCCAGTTATTAAAATAAGGGAGCTGAATGCCCTCTGTGTGTGGATCAGGACAAGTGGTCTAATCAAGTTCAACTGTTCTGTGTCTGTTTGGCTCAGCTTAATTAAAATTCAGCCCTGCTTTTGAGCAAGCCGCAGTGGTTTGGCAGACCTTCAAAGGGCTATACTGTAGTAAACAATAAAAGTGACAAAAACACACAATAACAATCAATACAATGCAAATAACCCTCTTGCTCACAAATAAGTAAAAAGTCCTTTCTTGATATCTTCTCATTTGTTTTTGATTATAAAAATTTCCCATCATTTCATTTGTAAATTTGCATAGATTCCTGTTATCAATGGGGTGCTGCTTTTTACATTTAATGAAACAAAAAACAAAAAGTATATATGATAAATACATGCAATACAAATCTTTTAACATATTTATAATAGGTTTGTACATGTGGCTAAAAGCCTGTATCGAGGATTTTTACTTGTTTCAGGAAGAGAACCCTTAATTCATCTCCCATTCCCTTGCATGGGGCAGATGCATTCTTGATGATCATTCTTTTTTTTTTTTTTCCAGTTCATTTGGCTGACTGCCTTGGTCCCAGATTTTCTCACAAACCACCATCTGGCATTCTCACTGTCCCTCACATATAGCTCCATCAGGATCTCCTCTAAGCAGGCTGGAGAATTTCATGTCTTCAGGACATGGGAGTATACATGAAGTTGCAGCCACTTCAGGGACAATGTCTCACTTGCCACCCACAGTTCTTTTACTACTAGACATTTAGGGATAAGAAAGGTTTGGGCACTAGGGACCAGGAGTCCTTGGGAGAAAATATTAATTGAACTCTAAGAAGATATATGTTTAGCCAGTGTGCATTTGAAGAAGAAGAATTTAAATTTCAATATGTTAAGCTTGGAGAATTACTGCACCCAAATTTATATAGAAGAGATATCTAATAATTCAAGATGAAGGTATTGACTATCATTATTACAACACTTGTAATCTCATCTCTAAATTATCAATGAATGTTTCTATCAGAAAAAAAATGTCATTTCACTGAGCTGAAAGAAAGGAAAGATTCAGACAAAAGAAATGTTTATATGAGAGAAGTAACTGTTGGAAGTATCGGGGATTTGTTGCAGTTTTTAACATAGTCAAATACTGTTCTTTGTGTTTGAGTCTAGTTCTGGGTCTTTCTTCAAGCATTCATATAATTCTCATAAAGGCATATTCATCAATTCATCATTGTATTAGCTTAGTCACAAACTTCTGTAGTTGAAAAAGATTCCCTGGGGTAGCGCCATCACAACTGTTCACAGAATTCTGGCCAACAGAATGGCTAGTTTCAAGTCCAAGGTTTTGTGAACTGTTGCTATGACACTATCTCAGTGCATCTTTTATCAGCTGCAATGAAAGCATGTATCTTTCAGGTGTCTTTATTTTTCTGTGTCAATTACCAACCAAATAATTTTAAAAACTTGTAATTTCTTTTTTTTTTTTTTTGGTTGTTGTTTTCTTTTTCCCCTATAAGATCAAAAAAGGCAGAAAGTAAATTTGAAAGCATCTTTAATAGATATATGATTCTTACTGCAGATTACTGATTGTGGTTTTTGAAATTATCGAACAACTGTACAGGCTCTAAAAACTTAGGCAAAGTTTTAAACACAAAGTAATTTATTAGAGTGTCAACATGAATTGAATGTGTAGCCTAATCAAAGATTAATCTTTCTAAAATTATCTTTTCTTTGTGCAGTAAATATTTGAAAAAAAACAAATTGTTTCTAAAAAAATTCAAATATGACATGAATATTTAGTTCAACTTTATTATCATACATCTTACAATTCAATAATTATTTCCATTGATTTATGCTAAGCAATTAAAAATGATACTCAATAATTTGACACATTCTTATATTTTTAAAGTACACATATTTGTTGGTATTGTTCTTTATGTTCTGAAATATAATGAGCATAACATGGGTGAAAAACAATCTCATAGTGGTAACCCTAACAATTCTCCAAATTGTTAGGCATTTGATTCCTTAGTAGATACAATATCAATCTACTTTGGGCACTATTTTCAAATTTCATCAAACTTTGTTTCAGTCTGTTTCATTTCTCAGCCAATTCTCTAGCTATTCTGTGTGATCATATCTATAAGATTGCCTCATTGTAAGATATGAGAAATTCCTTTCATCTAAATCAAGAATCTTATCACTGATAAGTAAAGCTTACTTTATCTGGACAGGACAGTTCTTCCTCAAATGTGAATTAATCTAAAACCTGTTGAAGTTTTAAATAATTTTCTACTTCAGTGCAGAAGAAAGGGGTTTATTATTTTGACTCAGCTAATTTTCTGAAGTGTATGTTTCTTATTTCTGATCCTGTTGCTACTTTTGGAGCAATATGTAACAGTGAGACTATAAATAGTAGCACAAAGTTTTTAGGAGAGAACCAAGATAGTTAGAAGCCAACCATATTGGCAGTGAATATCCATTGAGGAGTTTCTATTTGCAAAGTTCACCCACTGAAAGATATATGAAAGCAGGAGGTCCTCAAGAATAGACTCAAGAGGTCTATGATTGTTTTGAAAGTGACAATAGTGAGTATATTCATTTATAAAATAGCTCTATTTTATTTTGTTACATAAATGTAATGTAATAGTTAAAATATTAACTGTTTATTTCATGTGTATGCCTGTGTGTGTGTCTCAGTGCATATCTGCACCACAAGAATATACAACATTGTGAAGGTCAGAAAAGGCGTTCAGATCCTTTGGAATTGCAGTTATAAGAAGTTGTTAGCTTCCATGTGGGTTTTAGTAATGAGGTTCTCTGCAAAAGCAGCAAGTACTCTCAACTGCTAAACCATATCTACAGCCAATAATATGTTTCTATTAATTCATTAAAAATTTCATATGTTTTTTCATGACAAGGTTTCACTGTATAGTCTTGGCTGTCCTGGTCTCACTTCATAGACCGAGCTCTCTTCAAACTCATAGTAATCCACCTGCCACTGCCTCCCTGAGTTCTGGGGTTAAAGGAGTGCACTACCACGCCTGGCCCATACATGTTTTTGTTTGTTTGTTTTTAATTTTTTATTAATTACACTTTATTCATTTTGTATCCCCCCATAAGCCGCTCCCTCCTCCCCTCCCGATCCCACCCTCCCTCCCCTTTCTGCATGCATGCCACTCCCCAAGTCTACTGATAGGGGAGGTTCTCCTCTTCTTTCTGATCTTAGTCTATCAGTTCTCATCAAAAGTGGCTGCATTGTCCTCTACTGTGGCCTGGTAAGGCTGCTCCCCCCTCAGGGGGAAGTGATCAAAGAGCAGGCCAACCAGATTATGTCAGAGGCAGTCCCTCTTCCCATTACTATGTAACCCACTTGGACACTGAACTGCCATGGGCTACACCTGTGCAGGGGTTCCAGGTCATCTCCACGAATAGTCCTTGGTTGGAGTATGATTTTCTGGGAAGTTCCCTGTGTTCAAATTATCTTGTTCTGTTGCTCATTTTTTTTAATAATATTTATCTCTCCATTTTTTTTATAATATTTATCTCTCCATTTTTCTATCGTCATCATCCCAGTTCCACTCTCATCTCCCAAACCTCTCTCAATTTTTTATGCTCATCTAAACAAACAAACAAACAAACAAACAAAAAAACCAGACCTAGTCCAATTTCTGCTGCCCATACAATTAAGTGTATGGGATTATTGACTCAAGTGTGGTCAAACTACCAGGGGATACACCTTTAAATAAAATGTCCTCCATTCTAGGAGAAACTATTTCTCACTAGTTCTTAGTGGTCTCGGCTTTTTACATTCTTTTAGCTCCCTCTCCTTAAATGGACCCTAATCTTGGGGTAGTGATATAGATGTTCTATTTGTGCTTGAATACTCAATATATATATGTATTCTTTGCTCTTTTACTATGTCTTACTTATTGTCTTATTGATGGGACAGAACACCATGACCAAGGCAACTTATAGAGGAAAGCAGTTAACTGAGGGCTTGCTTACAGTTTCATAGGGTTAATCTATGACCATCATGTAAAGAATCCTAGCAGCAGGCTGGCAGGCATAGTGCATAAGTTGCAGAAAGAGAGCTAACAGGGATAGGCATGGCCTTTTAAAATCTCAAAGTATACCCACAGTGACACACCTCGTCCAACAATGCCACACATCCTAATCCTTTCCAAAAAACAGTTCCACTAGCTGGTAACCAAGCATTCAATCTCATAAGCCTTTGGAAGTTATTCTCATTCAGACCACCTCTGATGAGGTACTTGTTTGTTTTTAGAGATGAAATTGTTAAACAATAACACTGAAACATAGCTGTCAGGAGCTTCAAAATACTGAAAACTGTATTGATACATGAAATAGGAGCATAATTTGAAAATATTGTTTTAATAGAGAATAAAATGCTCATCTGATCTTATTTATTTTTAAAATTCAGCTTTTTTCCATGATAAATAAAAACATAAGATCTAAGTTAATACACAATCTTTAACTGTTAAGAAATGTTACTATATCTAGAAAAGTCCCAAAGTATGGTGTAAATAATAAAATATAAATGTTAATCTAAATTAATTACTTTAAGAATTTAGGAAATACTGAATTAAAGATCTCATGTCAAGACAAATATAAAAATATTGGTTGGAGTTGTAACTCAACTATTAGATTGCTTGCCCAGCATGCATGAGGCCATAATTTCTATCCCTATCACTGCACAAAACTGGCCATTGTTGTCTATACATGTGAGTTTTGGTGTTCACTAAATAGATGAGAACCAAAAAATCTGAGTCCTGGGGTCTTTGCTGAGACTGATACTCCAACCAAAGACAATGCATGGAGATAATCTAGAACCCTGCACAGTTGTAGCCCATGTCATCTCTGTTTCCAAGTGGGATCCCTATTAAGAGGAACAGGGAAGGGAATGTCTCTGACATGAACTCAGTGTCTGGCTTTTTGAGCTCCTCCCCCTGAGGGGGGGCAGCCTTACCAGGCCACAGAGGAAGACAATGCAACCAGTACTGATGAGATCTGATAGGCTAGGTACATTAATGTTTTTAATGTGCCTGATAATTTGTTAATCCAAAACTGAACTTATTTTCTTTTTAGCTTTTTAACAGTAGAAAGGTGCTGTTTCAAAAGAAAGACAATGCTCAAGAGGGGAGATGCAAAAGGACAAGTTTAGAAAAATCAAAATTATAGATGTATGCCCTATAAGTCTCCTCATGTAGACACAAACTCCAGTATAAAATTCATCAACTTCTATAAACCAGGAAAAGGTTCATTCTAACTTTATGAATGCCTTCGATTATATTCAAGCATTCATAAAATGAACCAATTTAATGTAAAATTTATGTTTTCCGCAGTACCACAGAGTTGTGAAAGCATCACCACAAAGTAGTGTAGAAGATTTTTTTTTCTTCCTACTCAAAAGCTCTTGAAACCTTGATGAAATTTTGTCTTATCCAAATCACTTAGTGTTCATCCGTATGGTGTCATGTATAGTATGCAATTTCTTTTTATCTAAAAACTATATGATGTATCATTTAATGTTTTCCATTCTTCATTTACTCCTCAATTACATTGGTTCAGCTGTTGCTTATATAAGCAGTGATAAAGTAGTCATAAGACATATTGTATTATTTTAACCACTTAAAGTCTATAATTAAGCGGAATTTCATACAGTCACAGTGGTGTGTACCTGTTACCTCTGTTTAGCTTACTTTCAGTACATTTTCGTTATCTGACTGGACATTATGAATAGGGTAGAGTGGATTTTCACTTGAATTTCCCAGATTGCTAATGATTTTTCAGCTTTCTTAAAGTGATTATTAAACCTCTGTTTGTATCTAAACATAAATTTATTCAAACATGCTGCCAAGTTTAAATTAGGTCATTATATTGTTAATTCACAATGGGAAAACTCACTCTAATGTTAACAATGAATATCATACATGAAAACTCAACTCTGCAATACTTTCAGTTTAATATAGTGAATATTTATCCTGGGGATCAAAATCTATGTACAGAGGGAATTTTTATAACCTCAGAACACTTTTGTCAAACACCTATTTGTTGTGGAAAGTGTGGGAAAGTTCAATAAAACAATCATGTATGGAATGTACACAGGAATAAACAAGCTAACAAAAATCAGAAGCATTGTAGCTTAATTCTAATTTATAGCTTGTTAACTAATTTAGTCAGAAACTACAACATAATATTTTGAAGAAAAAATACTCTTAAATCATAAACTTGTGGAAATCATTATATTCAACTTATTTCTCCACATCTCCTCTTATCTGTTTGTTGCTTAATAGAGGACTGTTACATGGGTATATAAGCTGTATGAAACTATTTGTTCCACTCTTTAAGTTTTAGTACGACAATTACTATATCTGATGAAACTTTTACACCACGTCATGCTCAATATTAATTATTGTGTGGTTTCATAGTAAGGAAAGCATTTTCTTGGTGTATGGTTGTACTTCACTTATGTAGAATATTATACAAATAATAATGGTAGGAGTAAGCCAATAATAATACATAGCAATTTGCTTTATTTGTCAAAGTGTTAATCAGCACTTTCCCATATCAATGTGCTGTACTGTGATGAAAGTTGTTCTTAATAAGAAAATGAAATGATGGTAACATTGATATTGGTTTAACAGTTTTAAGTTTCTCATTCTTTTTCTGAAAATAACAAATCTCTTTTAAAATCTCACATCTCTCCCTATGCTCCAAAACCAGATTTAGTTTAAGCTATAGTAAATATACATTGATGTATGGTAAAATACTGTTTCAAAGCCAATTTTAAAGAAGTCTTTAAGACATTGAAGGGATGCATATGGTGCTACTACAAAATTTATGGTTACTTTGGGTCGAACAAGCAGCATCTACAAAGATCGAATTGTCATGACAAAAATGCCGTCCTTTCCCTCATTTTTCTGAGGTCAAGGAAAGACGTGTCCCAGGTGAGGGTAATTTCTCCATTGGCCATCTACAAAGTGTGTTGTATGTAGTGAAGTAATGTGCTGTGAATGCTGTTTTCCAGCTACCATTAGCAGGCTGGGGAACTGTCAGGGGCCTTGGTGGTAGAACAATGTCACTTTGAACACATGAGCTAAAACAAGTTTTTGTTGTTGTAGTTGTTTATTTTTCCTTAAATTCTGTCAGATATCATGATCACAGTAACATGAACGAAACTAATACAGATGACACGCAAGTTTCAGACAATAAAAAAAAAAAAACAGGAAAAAAAACATCTCTGTGGAACTAAACTGACAGAAAACAAATGAACCAATGTTATTTTTCTCCACTTAGGATGACTTAATTGCCTTAAAAATTCACCTTTGAGTAGGCCTTTCTTTTTGTCCAGCCTCAGAGATAACAACTGAAGCTATTCAGGGGGAAAATGAACTCCAACACAATCCAAAAGACAGTGAATTCCAACACAGTTCCTAGACTGGAAAGATGACGAAGGAGGATTATTTCGGCCAGATTTGGCCGTCTGACAGGTATAATTCTCCTTGTCTAGTATGGCATTTCAAATATCCTCCTACCTTCTAATGAGAAGCCTACATTTCAATTCTTTAAAGCTTATGCATGGGGGAAGAGGGAATGATGGAACTTTCATTTTATTTATGAGGTAGTTTGGTTTAACAGAGTTGACTCTATGCTCTCTCTTTAGAGATTTGTTTGTGCATTACCTTCATACTGATTTACAATGAATATTTATTGCTTTTCAAAGACAGCCTGGATCTTGTAAAACAGTAGGGTTTCTTTTTGCAGTGGAAGAGACAGGTGTTTATCTGAATTAATACATGAGTGTTTCTGTAAAGAACTGGACTATTTCACTTTATCTACAACGCAAAAAAGGTAAATGGCTAAGATGTATCTTCTGTTACATGTGAAACATGCAGTGTTCTGTGCTATCGAGATTGATACTTAAGGACATTGAGCATCTCTTTAAGTGTTTCTCTGCCATTCTATACTCCTCTACAGCGAATTCTCTGTTTAGCTCTGTACCCCATTTTTAATTGGATTGCTTGATTTATTGCTTTTTAACTTCTTTTTTTAATTTTTATTTTTCTTTTTAGTTAAAATTTGTTAACTCTGTGTCCCAGCTGTATCCCGCTCCCTCATTCCCTCCCCCTCCCCAACTCCCTTCCTGGTCTCCTCCTTGCCCCTTTCCAAGTCCACTGATAGGGGAGGACCTCCTCCCCTTTCATTTGACCCTGTTTTATCAGGTATCTTCAAGGCTGGCTGCAAAGTCCTCCTCTGTGGCCTAACAGGACTGTTCTTCCCTTGGGGGGAGGGGGAGGTCAAAGAGCCTGCCCTTGAAATTCTCTTAGAAATAGTCCTTGTTCCTCTTACTTTGGAATACTACTTCGTTACTGAGCTACCGCGAGCCACATCCCAGCAGAAGTTCTATGTTATATCCATAGATGGTCCTTGGTTGAGTGTCAGTCTCAGAAAAGACCCTGTGCCCGGATATATTTGGTACTTGTAGAGCTCCTATCCTTTCCATATCATACTAACTCCCCTTCTTTCATATGATTCCCTGCACTCTGCCAAGGTTTGGTTATGAGTCTTAGTGTCTGCTTTGAAACACTGCTAGGTAGAGTCTTTCAGATGCCTTTTGCGGTAGACTCCTGTCATATATTCAATGCACATCCCATTTGTCTTTCTAAATGAGGATTGATCATCTTCACCCATGTCCACTTTCTTGATTATTTTCTTTAGGTGTGTAGATTTCATTATGTTTATTTAGTTCTTTATATGTTCTGGATATCAGCCCTCTGTCAGATACAGGGTTGGTGAAAATCCTTTCCAGTCCATAGGCTGTTGTTTTGTTCTGACGACAATTTCTTTTGCTTTACAGAAGCTTTTCAGTTTCATGAGTCCCCATATATTGATTGTTGCTCTCAGAGCCTGTGCTGTTGGTGTTTTGTACAGGAAGTTGTCTCCTGTACCAATGAGTTCTAGGCTCTTCCTCACTTTTTCTTCTAACCAATTTAGTGAAATTGGTTTTTTTTTGAGGTGTTTGATACTTGTAATTTAGTTTTGTAAATAGAAATAGAACAGGGTCTATTTCTGACATGAACTCAATGGCTGGCTCTTTGATGTCCCCCCCACCCAGGGGAAGAGCAGCCTTGCTAGGCAACAGAGGAAGACATTGTAGCCAGACATGAACTGACCTGATAAGCTAGGGTCAGATGGAAGGGGAGGACCTTCTCTATCAGTGAACTTGGAAAGGGGCAGGGAGGAGTTGAGGGAGGGAGAGTGTAATTGAGAGGGAATGAGGGAGCGGGATACAGCTGGGATACAAAGTAAATAACCTGTTTATAATATAAAATATATACATATATATCTTATTTTGGTACATTTTTCTGTTCTGTACTAACCTAATTCAAAATGTTTTTAATTATTTTCTAAATAAAACTCAACAAAACAATTGAAGCAGCAAAAAAACACATTGATGGCATGAAAGACAAAAACGTGTGTTCTGTACCTTCTTTTTACAGCAAAGAGGAAACTTATTTCTAAAATTATCCATCAAATGGTAGCTTAAAATGACTAGGGAAAGCATAGGATTTTACACTATTTTCATAGCTTTTTGACACTAGCACAAGAATTTAGCCAGAATGATTAATGACCACTGTTATTTGTGAGCTTTCCAAGTCCCTATAGACATAATGAACTTGACCCTTTAGCTACATGAAGGAAACAGGTTGTTGAAGCCTTACAACACGACATGTTCATAATTCTGAATTTTTTGCAGTTGTGATGAAAGACACTTTCTTTTTCTAGCTGCACAATTCCCTTTCTATAACATCTCTTTGTGCTCTCTTCTTTCTTTCAATTTCTGCTCTGAAATCTATTATCGAAGCTTGAAGCTACTCAATCATAGTTTGTATCCAAACAAATAATCAAATATACCTACTGATTTTACTGTTTTTCTGTGTTTTAAAAGTTTGTCTATTTTTTCCATTTTTCCTGTCATTGCATATTTATGGCAGTTTAATCACTGCCATAAATATGGAAACTGTTCTTTTCCCTGTTCATTTAAAATTAAATGGAAATTGATTCTTATATCTTTATTCTGAATCAATTTTGAAACTTGTCCACTCTAACAGTATTATTTAGGTATCTATTAATAATGGAAACATTTCACTATATTGTTCCACCACATCTATTAGACAGGGTCTCTTCACTACACCTGAAGTTCACTGATTGTCTGGATTCCATAAATCATTAAGAACATGTCTCTCTCTGCTCCTCCTGTACTGGGATGACAGAATTGTGCCATCAAACTGTATTTTGTATATGGGTGCTAGGGATTGAACTCAGGTTCTCATAAGTTTATAGCAAGCATTTTATGCATGCGGCAGTATTCTCAGACCCATTCTCAGAATTTCTGTTTATTTTTAGATAGGTAATCTTTTTATTTCATGTCCAAGTTCAACATCTATTTCTTTCAACCTGTAACCAAATGCAGTGCCTCCTTTTCACAATCCTTCCCTGACCCTCTTTATCTTATCATCTTCTGCATTTCTACACTAAAGAAGAGGACAATTTCACAAACATTTTGAAACATTTTAGATCCACATCCCAGTATATCTTAGGATGATTATTTAAATAACATGCAATGGATGATCACTTATGTGTTCTTTCTAAGATTCCTTAGTCAGTATCTAATGCTTGTTCAATGTTATTTAAAATGTGCTGTCTTCTTTCTTTCCATTTCTGCTTTGAAATCTAAGTATCAAAGCTTGAAGCTACTCAGTATTTTAATCTTGAAGACGTAAATAAAAATTCACTAACATTAACATTCTATCAAGCCTACAGCAATTCCCAACTAGTCAGAACATCTGTGGAAATTATATTCTTTGTAAACTAGTGAATATTTCATAATCTTTATTCTCTTAAAGATTTCTCAAGTTAGATTGCTAATTAATACTGTTGCAGTATATCTTGCATTGAACAATATTGACAAGCTGGAGACAGCTCAGCTGTTAAAGGTTAAGTTCACAACCAAAAAGACATAAATAAGAAGATTCCCTGAATAACTTGTATTACAATAAGGTATTGAGAAAGATCTAAACTATTTCATGTACCAAAGTTTATGCAGTACAGTGTTTAACAACTTCCAATTGTGGGATATTCTTTGTTATTGTTGATTTAGTTTGGTTTATAGAGTGAGGGTTTTTATATGTAACAAGCACTGGCTCTCTAGGACTCACTTTGTAGACCAGGCTGGCCTTGAACTCACAGAAATCAGTATGTTTCTGCCTACTGATGCTAGGACTAAGGGAGTGCACCACCATGCCTAGTTAGGGCCATACTTTTGATGTGAAAAATCATTAAGTGATACCATGAGCAAAAGAAAACAGATAAAACTTATGTGAATTTGCATTGACATTCCTTGTTCTTTTTAATTTTATTTTTTTACATTAATTACATTTTATTTGCTTTGTATCCAAGCTGTAGCCCCAACCTCATTTCCTCCCAATCCTACCCTCCCTTCCTCATCTCTTCCCATGCCCCTCTCCAAGTCTATTGATAGAGGAGATTCTCCTCCCCTTCAATCTGAACCTAGCTTAACAGATCTCATCAGGAATGGCTTCATTGTCCTCCTGTGGCCTGGCAAGGATGCTTCTCCTTAAGGGGGAAGGGGAGGTCAAGGAGCCAGCCAATGAGTTATGTCACAGACAGCCCCTGTTCCCATTACTAGGGAACCAACTTGGAGACTGAGCTACCATGGGCTACTTCTGTGTTAGGGTTGCAGGTTATCACAATGCCTGGACATTAGTTGGAGTATCGGTCTCAGAAAAGACTTCTGTGCCCAGATTTCTTGGTTCTCCTGCTTTTCTTGTGGTGCTCCAGTCCCCTCTAGGTCTTGTTTTCTTCCACTTGTTTCATATGTTTGCCTGCACTCTGCCCACAGTTTGGCTATGAGTCTCAGCATCTGGATACCGTGCAGGGTAGAGCCTTTCAGAGGCTCTCTGTGATAGGCTTCCTGTCCTGTTCCTTGTTTTCAACCTCTTCCAATGTCTATCCCATTTGCCTGTCTGAATAAGAATTGAACATCTTACCAGGGTCCTCCTTCTTGTTTAGCTTCTTCAGGTGTACAGATTTTCTTGTGATTATCCTATATTATATGTCTAATATCCACTAATAAGTGAGTATATACCATGTGTGTCTTTCTGCTTCTGGGATACCTCACTCAGGATGACCTTTTCTAGATCCCACCATTTGCCTGCAAATTTCATGATTTCCTTGTTTTAAATTGCTAAGTAGTATTCCATTGTGTAAATGGGCTACAATTTCTGTATCCATTGAGTGACATCTGGGTAGTTTCCTGGTTCTGGCTATTACAAATAAAGTTTCTACAAACATGATTGAGCAAATGTCCTTGCTGTATACTTGATCATCTTTTGGATATTTACCTAGGAGTGGTATAGCTGGGTCTTGAGGAAGCACTATTCCTAATTGTCTGAGAAAGTACCAGATTCCTATCCAATGTAGTTGTACAAGTTTACATTCCCAACAACAGTGGAGGAGGTTCCCCTTTCTCCACATCCTCTCCAGCATATATTGTCAATTGAGTTTTTAATTAAATTTTTATATTAATTACAGTTTATTTACTTTGTATCCCACCTGTAGTTCCCTCCCTCCTCCTCTTGCAATCCCACCCTCCCTCCCTCTTCTCCTTCTATGCCCCTCTCCAAATCCACTGATAGGGAAGGTCCTCCTCCCCTTCCATATGACCCTAGCTTATCAGGTCTCATCAATACTGGCTGCATTCTCCTCCTCCATGGCCTGGCAAGTCTGCTCCCCCTTCCTGGGGAAGGCAGTCAAAGAGCTAGCCACTGAGTTCATGTCAGAGACAGTCTCTGTCCCTATTACTATGGAACTCACTTGGATACAGAACTGCCATAGGCCACCCTTGTTCAGGGGTTCTAGGCCATCTCCATGAGTGGTCCTTGGCTGGTGTTTCAATGTCAGAAAAGACCTCTATGCCCAGACTTTTTAGATCTGTTGCTGTCCTTGTGGAGCTCCTGTCTTCTCCAGGTCTTACTATATCCCCCTTCTTTCCTAAGATTCCCTGAACTCTGCCCAAAGTTTGTTTATGAGTCTCAGTATCTGTCCTGTTTCTTGTTTTCTCCTTCTTCCAATGTCTGTCTTTTTTGCCTTTCTGAGAGAGGATTGGTCATCTTACCCAAGGTCCTACTTCTAGCTCATCTTCTATAGAAGTACAAATTTTTTAGATTTATTCTATATTATATGTGTACAATCCACTTATAAGTGAGTACTGAGTTTTTTCTCTTAGCCATTCTGATGAGTAGAAGGTGAAATCTCAGGGTTGATTTAATTTGCACCTACCTCATGGCTAAGGACACTGAGCATAACTTTAAGTGCTTTTCTGCCACTCTATATTCTTCTACAGAGAATTCTCTGTTTAGCTTCGTACCCCATTTTTTTTTAAATTGGATTGCATTATTTGTTGCTGTTTAACTTTTTTAGTTCTTTATTTATTCTGAATACTAGCCCTCTGTCAGATATGGGGTTGGTGAAGATCCTTTCCCAGTCTGTAGGCTGACATTTTGTTCTGACAACAGTGTCCTTTGCTTTATAGAAGCTTTTTAGTTCCATGAGGTCCCATTTATTGGGTGTTGCTCTTAGAGCCTGTGCTATTGCTGTTCTGTTCAGGAAGTTGTCTTCCTGTGCCAATAAGCTCTAGGCTCTTCCTCACTTTTTCTAGTAACAGGTATAATGTATCTGTTTTTATATTAATCACAGGTTATTTACTTTGTATGCCAGCTGTATCCTGCTCCCTCATTCCCTCCCAATCCCACCCTTCCTCTCTCATCTCCACCCTGCCCCTTTCCAAGTCCACTGATCAGGGGGACCTCCTCCCCATTCATCTGATCCTGTTTTATCAGGTATCTTCAGGACTGGCTGCAAAGTCCTCCTCTGTGGCCTAACAGGACTGCTCCTCCCTTGGGGGGTGGGGAGGTCAAAGAGACAGCCATTGAGTTCCTGTTAGAAATAGTCCTTGTTCCCCTTACTATGGGAAACCAATTGTTACTGAGCTACCTCGGACTACATCTGAGCAGAGGTTCTAGGTTATATCCATACATGGTCCTTGGTTGAATGTCAGTCTCAGAAAAGACCTTGTGCCCAGATATATTTGGTCCTTGTAGAGCTCCTATCCTTTCCCCATCGTACTAACTCCCCTTCTTTCATATGATCCCTGTACTCTGCCGAAGGTTTGGTTATGAGACTTTGTATCTGCTTTGAAAACACTGCTAGTTAGAGTCTTTCAGATGCCTTCAGTAGACTCCTGTCATACATTCAATGCACATTTCATCTGTCTTTCTAAATGAGGATTGATCATCCTACCCATGTCCGCTCTCTTGATTTTTTTTTTTTAGGTGTATAGGTTTCATCATGTTTATCATATCTTATAGGTCTATATAAGCGAGTATATACTGTGTTTGTCTTTCTCCTTCTGGGATATTTCACTCAGAATGATCTTTTCTAGATCCCACCATTTGCCTGCAAATTTCATGATTTCTTCCTTTTTGATTGCTGAGTAGTATTCCATTGTGTAAAAATACCACAATTTCTGTATCCATTCCTCCGTTGATGCACATCTGGGTTGCTTCCAGGTTCGGGTTATTACGAATAAAGCTGCTATAAACATGTTTGAGCAAGTATCCCTTTTGTGTACTTGAGCAAAGTTTGGGTATATACCTAGCAGTGGTATAGCTGGGTCTTGAGGAAGCACTATTCTTAATTGTCTGAGAAAGCGCCAGATAGATTTCCAAAGTGGTTGTACCAGTTTACATTCCCATCAGCAATGGAGGAGGGTTCCCCTTTCTCCACAACCTCTCCAACATGTGTTGTCACTTGAGTTTTTCATCTTGGCCATTTTGATGGGTGTAAGGTGAAATCTCAGGGTCATTTTGATTTGCATTTCCCTGATGGCTAATGAGGTTGAGCATTTCTTTAAGTGTTTCTCTGCCATTCGATATTCTTCTGTCGAGAATTCTCTGTTTAGCTCAGTTCCCCATTTTTTTAATTGGATTACTTGGTTTGCTGCTTTTCAGCTTCTTTAGTTCTTTGTATATACTGGATATTGTCATGTTCTCCTGATGGATTTGTCCTTTGATGAGAATGAAGTGCCTCTCCTCATCTTTTTTCATTAATTTTGGTTGAAATTCTATTTTATTAGATATTAGGATAGCTACCTCAGCTTGTTTTCTGGATCCATTTGCTTGAAAAACATTTTTCTATCCCTTTACTCTGAGATAGTGTTTATCTTTGTTGCAGAGGTGTGTTTCTTGGATGCAGGAGAATGCTGAATCCTGTTTCCACAACTGTTTTGTTTGTCTGTGTCTTTTTATTGGAGTGCTGAGCCCATTAATGTTGATAGATAATAGTGACCAAAGAATATTAGTTCCTTTTATTGTGGAAGTTGGTAGTGTTATTGTGATTCATTGCTTTTTTTTTTTTTTTTTTTTTTTGGTGAAGTTATCTTTATCCTATGTTTTCTTGGTTGTAGTTGTTTTCATTGGATTGGAGTTTTCCTTCTAGTGTCTTCTCTAGGGCTGGTTTGCTGTGTAGGTATTGCTTAAATTTAGTTTTGTCATGGAATATTTTGTTTTCTCCATCTATGTTGATTGAAAGCTTTGCTGATTATAGTAGTCTGGGTTGGCATCTGTGGTCCGTAAAAGTCTGCATGACATCTACCCAGGCTCTTCTGGCTTTCATAGTTTCTTTTGAGAAGTCTGTGGTAAATATGATATGTCTACCTTTATATGTTACTTGGCCTTTTCCCCTTGTTGCTTTTAATATCTTTTTTGTTGTTGTTGTTTCATAGATTTAGTGTTTGACTATGACGTGACATGTGGAGTTTCTTTTCTGATCTAGTCTATTTGGTGTTCTATAGGCCTATTGTAAGTTTATGGACATCTCTTTTTTTTGTTAGGAAAATTTTCTTCTACAATTTTTGTGAAAATATTTTCTGGACCTTGGAGCCTGGAATCTTCTCTTTCATCTATTTCTATTTTTCTTAGAATTTGCCCTTTCATGGTGTCTTTGGTTTCTTGGATATTTAATGTTTGGGACTTTTCTGATTTTACTTTTTCTTTGGGAGAAGTATCAATATCTGCAAGTGTATCTTCAGCATGAGAGATTCTCTCTTCCATGTCTTGTATTCTATTGGTGATGCTTACTTTTGTGGTTCCTCATCTTTTCTCTACGTTCTCCATCTCCAAGGTTTTCTCTGTGTTTTCTTTATTGATTCTAATTCTCATTGCATGTCTTACACCATTTCCTTCAACTGTTTGAATGTGGATTTCTCTCTCTTTATGATTGTCTTTGATTATGTTTTTTTCCTCTCTATAAGCCATTAACTGTGGCTCTACTGTGCCTCTAGTTGCCTTATTTCTTTGAGATCTTTGTTCATTCCCTTTTTATGTGCCTTCATTTGTGGCTATTTCTTTGAGAACTTTTTTTTTTCCTCTTTATTTGCCTCCAGTTGTGTGGCTATTTCTCTAGGAGATTTGTTCATTTCCTCTTTATGTTCCTCTAATAACTGGATAAACATAGCTTTAAAGTAATTTTCCTGTGTGTGCAATGAACTGAAATATCCATTGATTTGGGGGGTTGCTGGTAGAGCCCTGATGTCCTGATTTTTGGGGGGCGTTCTTACGCCAATCTCTGGCCATCTGATTATCTGTAACGTAAACTTCACTGTTTGTTCCTTGAGTCTGTACTTCAGACTGGGTCTGACTTTCTCTGGGGCCTGGAGTATTCTTCAGGAAGATGAGAGAGGTCTACTGGTTTGAGAGTGTATGTTGGTGTTTCAGCTGTACCTAAGGGAGGAAAGTCCACTGGAGCAGAATCACAATTGTGGGGGAGAAAGTGTGTGTGTGCCTGTGTGTGGAATTGTTTCTTGAAGGAGACAGTGCTAGAATGTGTAGATGCTTGGGACGATGGTGGGGTGCAGGCAGAGGAAGGGGTGTGGATGTTAATGCTGTTCGTGGGCACAGTTTGTGGGTGCTGTTCATAGGTGTAATGCCCCTGCACAGATTTCCTGTATGCCTTAGTGGTCTACAGTCCTGTCATACTGTCGTCTGGTATTCAGTTCTATCTGGGCTCCAGGAGTTGTTTCCCTGGTCTTCCCTGGTAGACCTGCAGAGCAGGGGCTTCAATGTTGGTAATGCTGTCCCAAGAATCCCTATGTTGCCATAGAACTTTGGGGCTGGTGTTGTGGTCCACTGAGAGTACAGCCACAATTGAAGAAATAAGAGGCCACTTGAACAGATGCTTTCTGGACGGTGCTGGGGGGTCACGGCCCTGGTTAGCTTGGTGGAGCTGCTGGCACTGTGCTCTGTGCTCATAGCTTGAGGGCACTGCGGGCCAGGCACTATGCTCTGTGGCTCACACTGTGGGCCGCCTCTGCAGCCTCGACGACTGCCTTCTGCCTTTGACTAAGGAAGTTTATCAAGGGGAAGTGCCTGGGGATTGAGTATTCTCTGTCTCAAATCTCAAGCAGAGAGTTCTGTGTTAGGAGCAACCTGCACTACGCTCTGTATTAGTATTAGTTCCTATGTGCACTGCGTACTATCTCTGTTGCCTCCACATCTGCCTCTGCCTTTAAGTAGGGAAGCCCGTCAAGGGGAAGTGCTTGGGAATTGAGTTCCCAGAAGTCTGCAGTTGACCTGAATCCTAATGGTCTCAGCTCAGTGTTCGTCCTTTTCCTCACAGGAACTCTCAGTGTCAATGATCTGTGTTCAGATGCCCCTCTACTCACCAGTTTTAGAGTTTCAGATAATCTGCCCCTCAGATATGGTACATGCTGGTCCTCACCATCTTGGATCTATATCTCATGATGCAATATGTACTGTAAAATATATTATGGAAAATATTATCATCCATTTTATTGCATTCTATTGTTTTATTTACTATAATTTATCCACTTTGTATCAGAGTTGTAGCCCCTTCCATTGTCCCTTTCCAATCCTGCCCTCTCTCCTTCTTCTTCTCCCCTGCCTCTCTCCAGTCTACTGATATGGTAGGTCCTGCTCCCCTTCCAACTGATCCTAGTCTATCAGGTCCCATCAGGACTGGCTATACTGTTTTCCTTTGTGGCCTGGTAAGTCTTGGGCCCCCTCAGGGGAAAGTGATCAAAGAACCAGTCACTGAGTTCACTAGGCCATGGGCTACATCTGAGCAGGGGTTCTAGGTTATCTCCCTGCATGGCCCTTGGTTGGAGTATTAGACTCAACAAAGACCCCTGGGCCCAGAATTTTTGGTTCTGTTTCTCAACTTGTAGAGCTCCTGTCTCCTCCAGGTCTTTCTAACTCTTCATTCCTTGATAAGATTCCCTGCACTCTGCCCAATGTATTTACATGTTTTTGGAAAAACTTTTTTGAAGTATTTTTTTTTTTTGTAATTTTCCTCAGTATCCTAATATACCCCACTTAATGAAGAAAATAAATGATTTTGAGGAACATAAGGATGTAAAATGGTCTTAGGGTAAATGACTGAGCAAATCAATAAGATGCACAAAATTTACAAAGTCACCTCATAGATACAGAAGTAACAAACTTTAGTGTGTATGTATCCTATGTATTCTTATATAATTATAAAGCCATATGCCTTAGTCATAGTGATTCAGGTTATCATTCTCATTATCATTTAGTTGTGTGAAATAGTATAACTGCAAAATGAAAATTTTTATATATAAAATTGATAAACATATTATTATAGCAAATGTACTTATTCTCACATTTCAAAAATTTTAATTAAATTTTTATTTTTTATATTAATTACAGTTTATTCAATTTTTATCCCAGCTCTAGCCCCTTTCTTCTTTCGCTCCCAATCCCAACCTCCCTCCTTCATTTCCTCCCATGCCCCTCTCTAAATCCACTCATAAGGGATTTCCTCCTCCACTTCCATCTGACCCAAGCTTATCATGTCTCATCAGGGCTTGCTGTATATTTAAATGTGACCCTAGTTGATTTTATTTTGTGCTTACTACATACAAAATGCATAAATAGGTATATTTATAAATATTTGATCTTTTAGAAGTTCATCTAAACATGATAATTTTTTTATTTTCTTGTGGTTTTATTGAGCATAATAACATGTTTATTATCAAAGGAAGTGTGGAGATGAGTCATTTCAAGTTGAGAGTGATTTCTGTGATGTAAGGAACCCCTTGTAGTTTGTTAGTCATGTTGCATTAACTGATGACTGGCTCTCTTGGTTGGAATGGAAAGGAAGGCCAGGACCTCAAGGAACACACAGGAGCCGGATTACCAAGAATAGAGACAAGACTTCCATGGAGATGCTTTGGTTAGCAGTAAGAAAAAAAAGAAAACAAAAACAAACCTAAACCACCAATACTTACAAATGTAGTTATTTGAAGCTAACAGTATTAAATTCTAATGAAAACAGGCCGTGGGTTTAACATCACTGAGTGTTCAGCCTTGGATTGGAACCCACTAGGGCCTTCCTGATTCAGCTTTCTTTTCTCCTCCAGTTAAATAAGCAGCTTATTTTTCTTCCTTTCAACTCCTTACCATCTGAAAGACAGTGCTACATATTCTCAAAGATTCTAATAACATCAAGCAATATTTCATCACCCCCTCTATTGCTGCCATCTCTGAAGAAGTCATTAGACATCCTTGCACGATGCACATATACCCTTTTTTATTTTCTATATTTAATTAGCACTACTTCCTGTTTGGCTGGAATCCCTGCACACCCCTGGAAACCCCATCTGCTCTCCTTCCCTCAACCCCACCTGCATGGAGAAAAGGTCGGGTTGACGTGCCATCACCCCTCGTCTCCAGCAACCCCCCCAAGAGTGCCCACCCAGGGGCTCAGTTTTTGACCATTTATGGGCGCAATCCCAGCTCCTAGCTAATGTGTCATCATTCCTCACTTAAGCTCCATAAAACTTTAGCCTGGGTCGGTGAACCCACCCAAGAGCTGCCTTTAAATAAACCTGCCTTTATACTCTCAGTTTGACTCGAATTGGCTTACTGTGTCTGCAGAGAAAAGTGCAACTTCCCTGCAGTTACATTAGGCCCTCAATTTAGGGACTAAAAGACCAAGGTTCTGACAGATTACACAGTGTGCATGAGGAAGCTTGGTGAACTGCTCAGCTGAACTTTGACTCTGTTGTATGGCTCCAGAGCTGTGCTTGTCCCTGTGTTCCCAACAGCTTCTTAGGGGGAACCAGTGTGCTGCTGCCAAGGGAAATGTAGAGCAGGCACCATCTCAGAACCCCCCATTAGCACTTTCATCCTGTTCTTATCATTTCCTCCAGCCAACCCTTTACACTTTGACATCGGTCTTAAGCATCTACTTATTTTTAATTTTTTTCTTATCTCACTTGTATTTATCAATATTTATTTTGTTCTAAAATCACCATAAACATGGGTTACAGTGGCACACGCCTGTGATCCCAGTGCTCTGGAAGGCAGAGGCAGCCGTGTCTCTATGAGGTTGAGGCCAGCCTGGTCGACAAATTGAGTCCAGGACAGCCAGGGCTCCACAAAGGAACCCTGTCTCAAAAAACAAACAAACAATTTGACATAGACATAATAGAGTTGTGGTGATTGTATGCGTAATTTGGGATGTTTGGGAAACACTGGGCTACAGGAGAAGCAGAGACAGTCTACTTTCCATGAGGTATGAGAGATGCTCTTGATTGGTGCAATGGAGAGGTTGTGTTTACTTTTCTTTTTTTTTCTTTGTGTGTGTGTGTGTGTGTGCTTACAATTTCTTATATTAATTATGCTTTATTCACTTTTTATCACCCCTTAAGCCCCTCTCTCCTCCCCTCCTGAACCCACCCTCCCTCCCCCTTCTTCACACATGCCCCTCCCCAAGTTCACTGATAGGGGAGGCCGGCCTCTCCTTCCTTATGATACTGGTCTATCAGATCTCATCAGGAGTGGCTGCATTGACTTCTTCTGTGGCTGGCTAAGACTGCTCCCCAATCAAGGGGAAGTGATCAAAGAGCAGGCCAATCAGATTATGTCAGAGGCAGTCCCTCTTCCCATTACTATGAAACCGACTTAGACACTAAACTGCCATGGGCTACATCTGTGCAGGGGTTCTAGGTTATCTCCATGCTTGGTACTTGGTTGGAATATGAGTCTCTGGGAAGACCCCTTTATTCAAATGTCTGGTTCTGTTGCTCTCCTTGTGGAGTTCCTGTCCTCTCCAGATCTTACTATTTCCCACTTCTGACATAATATTCCATGCACACTGCCCAACAGTTGGCCATGAGTCTCAGTGTCTGCTTTGATAATCTCCAGGGCAGAACCTTTTAGAGGCACTCAGTGGCAGGTTACCAGCCTTTTACCTGTTTTCTTCCTACTCTGATGCTCTTCTTCTTTGCCTTTCAGGATGGGGATTGAGCATTTTAGTCAGGGTCCTCTCTCTTGATTAGTTTCTTTAGATGTATAGATTTCAGTTGGTTCATCCTATATTACATGTCTATATGAGTGAGTATATACCATGTATGTCTTTCTGCTTCTGGGACAGCTCAAAAAGGATGATCCTATCCAGGTCCCAACATTTAGCTGAAAATTTCATGATTTCCTTATTTTTCATTGCTGAGTAATATTCCATTGTGTAGATGTACCACAATTTTTGCATCCATTTTTCAGTTGAGAGGCATCTTGGTTGCTTCCAGCTTCTGGCTATTACAAATAAAGCTGCTACAAATATGGTTGAGCAAATGTCCTTATTGTGTACTTGAGCCTCTTTTGGATATATTCCTAAGAGTGGTATGGCTGGATCTTGAGGAAGCACTATTCTTAGTTGTCTGAGAAAGCGACAGATTGATTTCCAGAGTGGTTATACGCGGTTACATTCCCACCAGCAGTGGAGGAGAGTTCCCCTTTCTCCACAACCTCTCCAGCATGTGTTGTCACTTGAGTTTATCATCTTGGCCATTCTGATGGGTGTAAGGTGAAATCTCAGGTTCGTTTTGATTGCATTTCTCTAATGGCTAATGACATTGAGCATTTCTTTAAGTGTTTCTCTGCCATTTAATATTCCTCTACAGAGAATTCTCTGTTTAGCTCTGTTCGCCAGTTTTTAATTGGATTACTTGATTTGTTGTTGTTTAACTTCTTTAGTTCTTTTTATATACTTGATATTAGCCCTCTTTCAAATAAAGGGTTGGTGAACATTCTTTCCCAATCTGTAGGCAGTCATTTTGTTTTGATGATGGTGTCCTTTACTTTACAAAAGCTTTTCAGTTTCATGAGGTCTCATTTATTGATTGTTGTTCTTAGAGCCTGTGCTGTTGGTGTTCTGTTCAGGAACTTGTCTCCTGTACCAATGAGTTCTAGGGTCTTCCTCACTTTTTCTTCTAACTGATTTAATATGTCGGGTTTTATGCTGAGGTCTTTGATCCACTTGGACTTTAGTTTTGTGCAGGGTAATGAGTATCGATCTATTTGCATTTTTTACATGTAGACATCCAGTTAGACCAGCACCATTTGTTGAAGATGCTCTCTTTTTTTCATTGTATGGTTTTGGAATCTTTTGTCAAAAATGAAGTTTCCATAAGTGTGTGGATTTATTTCTCCTGTCTTCTGTTTGGTTCCATTGATCCACCATTCTGTTTCTATGCCAGTACCATGAAGTTTTTATTATTGTAGCTCTATAGTACAGCTTGAGATCAGGGATGGAGGTACCTCCAGAAGATCTTTTATTGTAGAGGATTGTTTTAGCAATTTTAGGTTTCTTATTATTCCATATGAAGTTGAGAAGTTTTCTTTCCAGGTCTGTAAAGAATTGTGTTGGTAATTTGATGGGAATTGCATTGAATCTGTAGATTGCTATTGGTAAGATGGCCATTTTTGCTACGTTAATCCTGCCAACCCATGAGCATGGGAGATCTTTCCATCTTCTCGTATATTCTTCTAATTCTTTCTTCAGAGACTTGAATTTTTTTTCATACAAGTCTTTGACTTGCTTGGTTAGGGTTACACCAAGGTACTTTATATCCTTTGTGGCTACTGTGAAGGTTGTTGTTTCCCTAATTTTTTTCAGCCCTTTTGTCTTTTGTATACAGGAGGGCTACTGATTGTTTTTTTCAGTTAATTTTGTATCCAGCCACTTTGCTGAAGGTGTTTATCAGCTGTAGGAGTTCCCTGGTAGAATTTTTGGGGTCACTCATGTATACTATCATATCATCTGCAAATAGTGATAATTTGAATTCTTCTTTTCCAATCTTTATCCCCTTGATCTCCTTCAACTGTTTTATTGCTCTAGCAAGGACTTCCAGAACTATGTTGAAGAGATATGGAGAGAGTGGGCAGCCTTGCCTTGTTCCTGATTTCAGTGGGATTGCTTTTCGTTTCCCTTCGTTTAGTTTTATGTTGGCTATAAGCTTGAAGTATCCCTGATCTCTCCAGTACTTTAAACATGAATGGATGTTGGATTTTGTCAAATGCTTTTTCAGCATCTAAGGAGGTGATCATGTGTTGTTTTTTTTTTTTTTTTTTTTTTTTTTCAGTTTGTTAATATGGTGGATCACATTGATGGATTTCCTTATACTGAACCACCCCTGCATACTTGTGATGAAGCCTACTTGGTCATAGTGGATGCTATCTTTGATGTGATCTTGTATTCAGTTTGCAAATATTTTGTTGAATATTTTTGCATCAATGTTCATGAGGGAGATTAGCCTGAAATTCTCTTTCTTTGTTGGATCTTTGAGAGGTTTAGGTACCAAGGTGACTGTGGCTTCATAGAATGAGTTTGCTAGTGTTCCTTCTGTATCTATTTTGTGGAATAGTTTGAAGAGAACAGGATTTAGCTCTTCTTTGAAGTTCTTGTAGAATTCTGCAGTGAAACCATCTGGTCCTGGGCTGCTTTTTTTTTTGATGGGAAACTTTTGATGACCACTTCTATTTCCTTGGGGGATATAGGACTATTTAATTGATTTACCTGGTGCTGATTCAGTTTTGGTAAGTGGAATCGATCAAGAGAATTTTCCATTTCACTTAGATTTTCAACTTCTGTGGGATATAGTCTTTTGAATTAAGTCCTTATGATTGTTTGGATTTCATCAGTGTCTGTAGTTATGTCCCCCTTTTCATTTCTGATTTTGTTGATTTGGATGATGTCTCTGTGCCTTTTAGTTAGCTTGGCTAAGGGTTTGCCTATTTTGTTGATTTTCTCAAATAACAAGCTCTTGGTTTCGTTGATTCTTAGAATTTTTTTTATTTGTTTCTAATTGATTGATTTCAGCCCTGGGTTTGAGTATTTCCAACTGTCTACTCCGTTTTGGTATGTCTGTTTCTTCTTTTATCAAGGTTTTCAGGTGGGCCATTAAGTTGCTTGAATGAGCTGTCTCGAATTTCTCCTTAAAGGCAGTTAGTGCTATGAATTTTCCTCTTAGCACTGCTTTCATTGTGTCCCACAAATTTGGGTATGTTGTGCCTTCATTTCCATTGAATTCTAGGAAGACTTTCATTTCTTCTTTTATTTCTTCCCTGACCCAGCTGTCATTTAGTAACAAGTTGTTCAGTTTCCATGTGTGCATAGGATTTTTCTACACACATATGCTGTTGTTGAGGTCCAGCTTTATTCCATGGTGATCAGACAGGATACAAGGGATTATTTCAGTCTTCTTGTATCTGTTGAGGCTCGCATTGGGACCAACCATATGCTCTATTTTGGAGAAGTTCCAATGACGTGCTCAGAAGAAGATAAATTCTTTTGTGTTCAGGTGTAAGGTTCTGTAAATGTCTGTTAGGTCCATTTGATTCATGACCTCTGTTAAGAGTTATTGTTTCTTTGTTTAATTTCTGTTTTGTTGACCTGTCCTTTGTTGAGAGTGGGGTGTTGAAGTCTCCCACTATTAATATTTGGGCTCTATGTGTGGTTTAAGTTTTATCAATGTTTCTTTTATAAATGTGGGTGCCCTTGTATTTGGGTCATAGAAGTTCAGGATTGTGATGTCTTCCTGGTGGAATTTTCTCTTGATGAGTATGAAGTGTTCTTCCCCATCCTTTTGTTTAATTTTGGTTGAAAGTCTGTTTTATTAGATATTACAATGGCTACTCCTGCTTGCTTCTTGGGTCCATTTGCTTGGAAAGCTGTCCTCCAACCCTTTATCCTCAGGTAGTGTCTATCTTTGTGACTTAAGTGTGTTTCTTGTATGCAACAGATTGCTGTGTCTTGTTTAACCATCCATTCTGTTAGTCTGTGTCTTTTTATTAGAGAATTGAGTCCATTGATATTGAGAGAGATTAATGACCAGTGGCTGTTAGATCCTTTGATTTTGATGTTGGCTGTGGTCATAAGTTTGTGTGCATGGTTGCTTTTTGCTTTACTGTAGTGAGGTTGATTATTTCCTATGTTTCTTTTAAAGTAGCTAGTTTTCTTGGGTTGTATTTTCCTTTCTAGTGTCTTCTGTAACACTGGATTTTTGTGTAGGTATTTTGAAATTTGTTTTTGTCATTGAATATCTTGTTTTTCTCCATCTATGATGACTGAGAGTTTTGCTGGTTACAGTAGCCTTTAGGGTCTGCATGATATCTGTCCAGGCCCTTCTGGCTTTCATAGTCTCTGTTGAAAAGTCAGGTGTGATTCTGATAGGTTTGCCATTATATGTTACTTGGCCAATTCCGTTGCACATTTAAGTATTTTTCTTTGTTCTGTATAACTTACTCTTTTGATTATTACGTGGCTGGAAGATTTTCTTTTTTGATCTAATTTATTGGGTGTTCTGTAGGCCTCTTGTATTCTTATTGTCCTCTCCTTTAAGTTGGGGAAATTTTCTTCAGTGATTTTGTTGAAAATATTTTCTGGGCCTTGGAGGAGTTAATATTCTTTTTCCTCTATTCCTATTGTTCTTAGGTTTTGTCTTTTTATGTTGTCTTGAATTTCTTAGACAGTCTTTGTCAGGAATTCTTTAGATTTAACATTTTCTTTGATGGATACATCGATTTCTTCCACTGTATCTTCCACACCCGAGGTTCTTTCTTTCATCTCTTTTAGTCTATTGGTTATGCTTACTTCTGTAGTTCCTGTTTTCTTCCTTAAGTTCTTTCTCTCCACATTTTTTCCAATTCTATCTTCAGGTCTTGACCCGTTTTGTTGATTTCTTTTACCTGTCTTACTGTATTTTCCTGTTTTTCCAATTCCTTCTGCTGTTTGTTTGCACAATCCTCTGTTTCTTTTATTTCATTCAGCAATTTAAGTATTTCTTCTCTAAAGGCCACAAACTGTTTGGCTGCAACTTCCTGTATTTCTTCACAGATGGCCATAATCTGTTTGTTTTTATCTTCCTCTATTTCTTTATGGATGGCCATAACCTGTTTGAGTTTATCTTCCTCTAGGTCTTTACACATTTTATTTATTTCCTCTGTTATCCTCTTCATGATCATAGATGTTAGGTCATCTTCTTGAATTACAATTTTGCTGGCGTGTCCAGGGCTACTTGCCCCTGGATAACTGGGATCTGGAGATGCCATATTGCTTCGTCTTCTGTTTTTTGAACTTTTACACTGGCCTATACCCATTGGCCTATCTTAGGTGTTTGGGGTTAGTTTCTGATTGTTCCTGGGATCCTGTGGTGGAGATAATCCCCTTGGCAGGAAGATGGTTTTTCCTGAAGGAAGCCTCCTCAGCTTTTTGGATATAGTTTCTGTATGGTTGTTTTTTTGTTTGTTTGTTTGTTTGTTTGTTTGTTTTTTGTTTTTTGTTTTTGTTTTTTCCAAGAGTTGCCACAGCTCAATTCAGGCCTAGAGACCTGAGTGGTAACTGTGGTCCTTGTTAGTCGAGAGGGCTCTCCTCTTACCCAGAGAAGTCCTGAAGACAGCTGCCCTGCTTTTGGGTTTCTTGCTGTAAATTTAGTGAGCTGCTGCTGTAACCTGGGTGTTCCGTGGTTTGGGCAATTTTGTTAGGGATAACTGTTGCCCTTTGGAGCAGTATCTGGCGGTTGATCTCAGGGATTCTGGGCTTTTGTAGGTCTGAGGTTGGGGCTC
The DNA here is from genome assembly GCF_907164565.1 of Psammomys obesus. Classification (NCBI taxonomy): domain Eukaryota; kingdom Metazoa; phylum Chordata; class Mammalia; order Rodentia; family Muridae; genus Psammomys; species Psammomys obesus. Next base: position 2,054,820 of record NW_026596427.1, on the reverse strand, counting down.
TGTGCCCCAGTACCCAAGCGGTAATCTGTGGCAGGTAAGTAATCTGCTGCTCTCCTAGTAGCAGCAGGCTATCTGGTGCACAGCAGGTCCCTGGGTTGGGTCAGTCTGCCAGACTTTTTCCAGGCATATACTTTGTGGCCTAATTCCATTCCCTTTGCTTAGCTCCCTGTGAGGATTTCTCCTGACAGTGACTTCAAGTCTCTGGTGTCCTGGGGTGCACAGTTCTGTCTGTGAGGAATAGTTGGTATAAAGCAGGTCTCTTGGCTGGCAGTGCACCTGTCCTCTGGTCTGTGGGACCTTTTCCAGGGATATACTGGGTGACCTAATTCGGGTCCCCGTTTCCTTCCTTCCTTGTGTGATTTGCTCCTGACAGGGACTCCCAGTGTCTGTTTTCCTAGGGCACACAGCTCTCTCTGTGCTGGAGAGCTGGGCGTGCAACAACTCTCTGCCCTCCCGGCTTGAGCCCAGTTCAGTGATGGCAGCTCATAACCGCCGGTCTGTGAAACCTTTTCCAGGTAAAGACTGGGTGACCTGTGACCAGTTCCGCTGCTTTCCTTCCCTGTGGGTTTTTCTCGCAACTGGGACTCCCAGTCTCTGGTGTTATTGTGCCCACCAGGAGACGCAGGCGTGTGGCTCTGGTCTGGCAACCTAGTGCCTGTGCGACCCGGGATCTCTTCCGGGTTCTGGCTGGTTGACCTGAGAGTGGTTCCGACCATGGGGCTTTTCTCTCACCTGGAACACATGATCGCTGCTGTTTTAGGGCCCAGAGTTCACTCTCTTGGTCACTGTACGAAAAATGTCCTGCTCCTCAGATGCAGTGTTCTCTTGGTGCTGGCAACTTGTCCCCCCATGATAGATTTTTTTTTTTATTATTATTTAGTGGACACTGAAAAAATTAAAGTGGCATTAGTCACAATTATATGAAATAATTATATTATATGATGAATTTGATTGCACTGTCCTTCAAATTAAAATACTGAAACAATTTAAATGTCTGTCAACATCAGTGACTAAAAGTGGTAATTAATTCACACAATGAGAAATATTTAACAATTAATATGTTAAAACCAACCTTAAAGTATCAGCTCATCAGAACACAAAATCACTATCAAAATAAGCAAGATTTACAGAAGTATTTATTATATTAATTCACTTATATAAATCCACAAAAGTTAAATAGTCAATATCATAAGTCAAGGCAGTAACTACTGGGAAGAAGGAGGCATAATGATTAGGAAAGTCCTGAGGTAGGTTGAATATTCTATTTCCTGACCTAATTTCAAGTCTTTATTGACCAAATGTGACAGTCATTAAGCTTAGGTTACATGTACTTACAATCATAGACACACACACACATAAACATCCAAACACACACACTTAATTAAAAGGGAAATAATGGGGAAGATTGTTGAATTCCATTAGCTATTTAAAACATTTCTTTGATTCTTAAATGGCAGTTTAGTGTCTAAGTGGATTACATAGTAATGGGAAGAGGGACTGCCTCTGACATAATCTGATTGGCCTGCTCTTTGATCACCTCCCCCTGAGGGGAGAGCAGCCTTACTAGGCCACAGAAGACAACAATGCAGCCATTCCTGATGATATCTGATAGACTAAGATCAGAAAGAAGGATAGGAGGACCTCCCCTATCAGTGGACTTGGGGAGGGGCATGTGTGAAGAAAGGGGGGCGAGGGTGGGACTGGGAGGGGAGGAGGGAGAGGCTTATGGGGGGATACAAAGTGAATAAAGTGTAAAATAATAATAATAAAAATAAAGTGATATCCTGAATTAAAAAAATAAAAATAATAAACTAAAAAAAGAAAAAAATATTTTAAGTGCTTTTACATATTTAAGTATTGCTGAAATTTTCTGTAGAAGATATGATCAGATGAGCTGATTCATTGTAAATTCTAGAGAAAATTGTAATAGTAAAAGATATGACAGGAAAATGGGAAACTGTTCAAAATGACAAGAATGATTTTGATTATGTACTTTATTTCACTTTGGAGGACCAAATACTATAAAAATTATCCCTGGATATCTGCATTTAAGAGCACGTTCTGATCTTGAAGAAACCCTGGGAGAGCTTATATGTGCCCTTATCAGGCAACTCATACCTTCTTGTAATTCTAGTTATAGAGTATCTGCCACTTCTGGCCTCATCAGTCACCCGAATGCAAATAGTACACATAAACTCACACAGCCTTACAAAATATACATAAAACAAGCTAATAATGCCTAATAATCATAAGTAATACTTTCATATCACCAGATTGGTAAAATAAAGAAATCTGTAGAGTAATGTTCTGTACATGAATGCATACACATACATACACAAACACACAAGCAGAGACAAAAATAATTATGTTCAATATTTAACATGTGGTAAAATGTGTGATTATTTGGGATATTGATTGAATATGTTCAATGTACAAAAATATTATTGCCCTTGGAGACAGAAAGGAGAAAGATATTGAGTCTTGCCTTGAAGGAGTCTAATGACTTAAATATTATTAAACATAATTCAAAAAGAAGGAAAAATATATTAGCTCTATCCTGTGAGATTACTGTTATGCAAGATTTCTAATTTATAAATTATACTTGTCTAAGAAATAAGTGAAGAAAATTATTACAGGCATGAAATTCAGACTGTATAAAAAAAGCATAGGTTGGTAGAGTCTTACAGTGGTCCTCTGTGGAAGGCTCCTGCCCTGTTCCTCATCTTTTACTTTTAATGTTTATCCTGTTTACCCCCCTGAATTAGGATTAAGCATCTTCGTTAGGGTCCTCCTTGTTGTTTAGCTTCCTTAGCACTATAGATTTTAGTATGTGTATCCTATATTATATGGCTAATATACACTTATATGTGATATATACTATATGTGTCTTTCTGCTTCAGGGTTTATTGTTTATTGATTATTGTTTCTAGTTCCCACAATTTGCCTGCAGTTTTCATGATTACCTTGTTTTTAATTGCAGAATAGTATTCCCTTGGGTAACTGTACCACATTTTCTATACCCATTCTTCCACTGAAGGAAATCTAAATTGTTTCCAGACTCTGGCTATTACAAATAAAGCTGCTACAAACATGGTTGAACAAATGTCCTTATTTTGTACTTGAGCCTCTTTTGGATACATGCCTAGGAGTGGTATAGCTATATCTTGAGGAAGAACCCTTCCTAATTGTCTGAGAAAGCGCCAGATTGATTTCCATAGTGGTTGTACCAGTTGACATTCCCACCAGCAGTGGAGGAGGGTTCCCCTTTCTCCACATCCTCTGTAGCATGTGTTGTCACTTGAGTTTTTCATCGTGGCCATTCTGATGGGTGAGAGGTGAAATCTCAGGGTCATTTTGATTTCCATTTCCCCTATGGCTGAGGACATTGAACATTTAGGAGATACTGAAAACCATAGCCAAACTTTGGGCAGAGTATAGGGAATCTTGTAGAAGAAAGGGGAGAGAACAAGATCTAGAGGGGATGGAGCTCCACAAGGAAACAATCAGAGCCAACAAATCTGAGCCCATGGTAGCTCTGCAGAGACCAATACTCCAACCAAAGACCATGCATGGAGAACACCTAGACCCCTGCTCAAAAGAAGCCTATAGGCTGCCCAATTGCCAAGGAGGCACCCTAGTAAGTGGTACAGGCTCTCTCTCTGGCATGGACTCAGTGGCTGGCACTTTGATTACCTTCTCCTGGGGAGGATGCAACCTTGTCAGGCCACAGTGGAAGATGATGCAGCCAGTCCCGATGAGACCTGATAGGCTAGGGTCAGATAGAAGGAGAGAAAGACCTCCCCTATCAGGGGAGGAGGGAAGAGGTATGGGGGAGAAGAAGGAGGGTAGGTGAGGCTGGGAGGATATGAGGGGCCATGTGGTACTGGGGATACACAGTGAATAAACTGTAATAAATAAAAATAAATAAATGAATTAAAAAGCGTAGGTTGCAAACACAATGAACTCTTTCTCAAACCGTAAGTTGTGATGAAGTTGTAGACATAAATGTAGGAGCTTATTTACTGAAGAGTTAGGACTTACCTTTACGCATCAAAAGGCACAAATATGTTTTAATAAGCAGGAAAGTATATAAAAACATTGACAAATAGCTTGGCCTTTAAAGTAGATATAAAGTGAGTTTTGTATTATTGCATAATCCTTTTGGTAAATATTTAAAGAATGATAGTGATGGAACTTTATATTTAGATAGGATAAAAATGAAGAAAGACACTGAGAAAAATTTCTGAGGTTTTATTTTCTACATCTGTGATGCAATGCACCTCATGCATGATTAGAAAATAATTTTAAGGAAAGTTTACGTTTTCCATGTGCTTGCATGAGGTCAAATATAGATTGGAACTATAGCTATTTTATTTATTTCTACAATCTCAAGACATGTTTGTTGGTTCAGTTAATTGAAAATGAAAATATACTTGACAGAAAGCTTATTGCTTATATGCTAATGTGGCACTATCATAAATCATAATATTCATAATACCTATTAATTCAGTAAATGAGAAAAATGAAATTGTGCACTCTATGAGAAGTTCTCACTAAAAGTTGAAGTTGGATTAAAACGATTATGATCAGTGCATATTGCTGTTTTGGAAAATACAGACTTCTGTGTTAATTCAATATTTTGATTAAAATTTAAAATTATAGAAGCATATCTTAGAAATTAAAAGGTTTAACTTTAGAAAATGTATTATATTTGCATGTTTAATCTAACAAAGACAGGGAAAAGCAAGGTTTTTTAATTTTGAGATTAAAAAAAATATGGCAGGCAAACAAAGTGAATAAATTGTAATAAATAATAATAATAAAGACATTTTTTAAAAGATCAAAAATTCATAACCTATAAGGAAATTTAACAAACACAACTTCATTTTTTCTTAAAAATTATTGGATCATCCTTATTAAAACTTATTTTGATTTCTTCTCATGTCTAAGAATGTTGTGTACATTCTATACATGCTGGAATATAGAAATGAGCCCAATCATGTTGTATAATGGGTCACATTTGACATTTTGAACTTTAGAATACATCAAATAGAGCCATGAGCAGTGTACTGAGTTCTGAAATCATGTATTGTGTGTGAAACCAATTAATCTGTTCATTCTTCCTGTAAGTGGTAGAAATCCCAGTGTGAAATGTTGATAACACACAACCAAGAAATTTATTAAGATACATATCTTATAACTAATTAAACAGGAAACAATTATTCCTATGACCTGATTAAGCGTGTGAGCACACACACACACACACACACACACACACACACACACACACGCACATATATATCATTGCTGGTGGTTCATGTGGCTTTTAAAAATATTCTTTCTCCCGCTTTCAATGTCTATCCTGTTTGCCTTTCTAAATGACAATTGAGCATCTTCCTTAGGGTCCTCCTTCTTTCTTAGCTTCTTTAGGTATATAAATTTTAGTATATTTATTCTATATTATATGACTAATATCCACTTATAAGTAATTATATCCTATATATGTCTTTCTTAATTTTGGATTACCTCACTCATGATGACTTTTTCTAGTTATATTCATTGGCCTGCAAATTTCACAATTTCCTTGTTTTTGTTAAATAAATAAATTTTTATATCTATTACAATTTATTCATTTTGTATCCCAGCTATAGCCTCCTCTCTGCTACCAATTCCATCTTTCCTCCCTCTTCTCCTTCCATACTCCTCCCCAAGTACACTGATAGGGGAAGTCCTCCTTCCCTTCCATCTGACCTTAGCCTATCATGTATCATCAGGACTGGCTGCATTGTCTTCCTCTGTGGACTGGTAAGGCTGTTCCCCCTTCAGGGGGAGATTATCAAAGAGCCAGCCATTGAGATTAAGTAAGAGAGCCCCTGTTCTACTTACTAGGGTACCCAATTTGACACTAAGCTGCCATGGGCTACATCTCTGCAAGGATTCTATTTTATCTCCATGCATGGTCCTTGCCTGGAGTGTCGGTTTCAGAAAAGAAGCCTGTGCCCAGATATGTTGCTTCTTTGCTCTCCTTGTGGAGTTCGTGTCACCTCCAGGTCTTTCATCTCCCCCTTCTTTCATAAGGTTCCCTGCACTCGGCCCAAAGTTTGTCTATGAGTCTCAGCATCTGCTTTAATATCCTGCTGGGTAGAGTCTTTCAGATACCCTCTGTGGTAGGCTACTGTACTGTTCCCTGTTTGTTTGGTTTTTTTTTTTCCTTTTCTGATAATCCATCCTGTTTGCCCCTCTGAATAAGGATTGAGCATCTTACTCAGGGTCCTCCTTCTTGCTTAGCTTCTTTAGGTGCACAAATTTTAGTATGTTTATCCTATGTTATATGTATAATATCGACTTATAAGGGAGTATATACCATGTGTGTTTTTCTGCTTCTGGGATACCTCACTCAGGATGATCTTTTCTAGTTCCCACCATTTGCCTGCAACATTTCATGATTTCCTTGTTTTTAATTGCGGAGTAGTATCACATTGTGTAAATGTACCACAATTACTGCATCCATTCCTCCATTGAGGGATATCTGGTTGTTTCCATATTCTGGCAATTATGAATAAAGCTGCTACAAACATGGTTGATCAAATATCTTTTCTGTATACTTGAGCACATTTTGGATATCTTCTCTGTTTAGCTCTAGTTCCCCATTTTTTAGTTGGATTACTTGATTTGTTGCTGTTTAACTTCTTTACTTCTTTATATATTCTAGATATTAGCCCTCTGTAAGATGTAGGGTAGGTAAAGATCTTTTCCCAGTAAAATTACTGAAGACATTTTGAATAAGAAAGACAAACGGACTGAGAAAGAAAGGACCATGCATGGAAATAATAGAGACCCCCTTCACAGATGTAACCCATGGCAGCTCAGTCTCCAAGTGGGTTCCCTAGTAAGGGGAGCAGGAGCTATGGACTAGGGGAGGGCCATAAGGGAAGGATTTGGTGGGAGGGTTGGACTGGGAAGAGACAAGGAAGGGGACTACAGCTGTGATCTAAAGTGAGTAAATTGTAATAAGTAATTTTTTTAATTTGGGAAAATAAATAAAATAAAACATCTCTCAGGTTTTCTAATCATAAAAGGGATAAAACAAATGCTATTAAATTCCAAAATTATAGCATTTCATTCCATGTGCATTATATATCAATTATGCATAATATACAAAATTGCATATAAAGACATATTACAATCTTTTTAAATATTAAGTATATTCTTAACATGTAAATATACAGATTGGAATTAGGTGCATTTTACTCCCGTTTGAAATTCTGTTGAATAAATGCTGGAAAGAATGCATACTCTAAGACACCAAAGAATATACCTTCTTCTCAGCACCTCAGGGAACTTTCTCCAAAACTGACTATATAATCTGGCACAAAGAAAGCCTTAATAGATACAAGAAGATTGAAATAATCCCTTGTATCATATCAGACCACCATTGTCTAAAACTCGACCTCAACAACAACAGAAATAACAAAAAAACCTACCTGCACATGTAAATTGAAACACTCTCTATTCAATGAAACCTGGGTGAGGGTGGAAATAAAAAACAAATTAAAGACTTCCTAGAACTTATTGAAAATGGAGGCAAGACTTACCCAAACTTATGGGACATATGATAGGAGTGCTAACAGGAAATTCATAGCACTAAGTACATCCAGAAAGAAGTTTGTGATGTCTTACAAGCACCTTAACTGCACACCTAAAAGACCTAGGGAAAAAGAAGATAGAGTAAGGATACACACCCAAGAGAAGTAGACAGCTGAAAATAATCCATTTCAGACCTGAAATCAATGAATTATAAACAAAGAAAACCATTCAAAGAATCAATGAACAATCAATCAACAGTTTTATTTATTTATTTATTATTTATTTATTTTTGTTTTTAGAAAATCAAAGGGACAAACCCTTAGAAAATTAACTAAAAAGCAGATAGACATTCTCCAAATTAACAAAATCAGAAATGAAAAAGGACACATAACTACAGATACGGAGGAAATCCAGAAGATCATTAGATTTTACTTCAAAAGAATATATTTTTTAAAATTTGAAACTATAATTGAAACGGACAATTTTCTAGATAGATTCCACCTAACAAAGTTGACTCAAGATTCCATAAATAAATATTCCTATATCCCCCAAGGTAACAGAAGAAGTCATCATAAGTATACCATTCAAAAAGTGCCCTGGGTCAGATAGTTTCAGCTCATAATTCTAACAGTCCTACAAAGAAGAGTTAACTCCAGTAATCTTCAACTATTTCACAAAATATAAACAGACGGAATATTACCAAACTCATTCTATGAGATCACAGTCACTTTGATACCTAAACCACACAAAGATTCATCAAAGAGAGAGAACTTCAGACCAATCTCTCTTAGGAACTTTGAGACACAAATATTCAATAAAATACTCACAAACTGAATCCAAGAACACGTTAAAGATATCTACCATGACCAAGTAGGCTTCTTCCAAGCCATGAAGGAGTGGTTCAATATATGGTATTCCGTTAATGTAATCCACCATATATGCAAACTGAAAGAAAAAAGAAACACATGAGTATCTCCTTAAATACTGAAAATGCATTTGAAAAAGCAATATACCACCTGTTCATGTGTCTTGGAGAGATCAAAGATACAAGGCACATACCTAAACATAGTAAAGGCAATATACAGGAAGCCTGTGGCCAACATCAAACTAAAAGAAGATAAACTTAAATAAATTCCACTGAAATCCAGGAAGTCAGGGACAAATCAAAGCTGCCCACTTTCTCCATATCTCTTTAACATGGTACTTGAAGTCCTAGCTGAAGCAAAAACGACAAGTAAAGGAGACCAAGAGGATACAAATCAGAAATGAAAAAGTCAAGGTATCACTATTCACTGATGATATGATAGTATATATGAGTGACCCCAGTAATTCTGCCAGAAAACTCCTCCATCTGATAAACACCTTTAGCAAAGTGGATGAATACAAAATTAAGTAAAAAAAAAAATCAGAAGTCCTCCAATCATGTAAAAGACAAACTGGATGAGAAAGAAATTAGAGATACAGTACCCTTCACAATAGCCACAAATAATATAAAGTACCTTAGTGTGACTCTAACTAAGCAAATGAAAAACTTGTATGAAAAATACTTCAAGTTTCTGAAGAAGGAATTTGAAGAAAATATCAGAAGATGGAAAGATCTCCCATGCTCATGGATCCGTAGGATTAACATAGTGAAAATGGCTATACTGCCAAAAGCAATCTATAGGTTCAATGCAATTTCCATCAAAATATAAACACAATTTTTTACAGAGGTGTGTGTTCATAAAGAGGTGAATGTGAATGAATACAGAGCATGACATCAGTTTCTATAATCTGGAAACACCCAAAACAATGTTTGTGAAGAAAATGACTTTGTATATGATGTTTTGTCCAAACAACATAACTTTGTAAATTAAATGACCTGTTGTTTTCTACAGCAACATAGATGAAATATATGTTGAGTTGAAAAGCCAGCCCCTTTAACTGATATGAAAAATTCTATGTATGATTCTATTTAACATTGTATTCTATAAATTACAAACTAATATATAATGACAAAATGTATGTGTGTTTGTATGTGTACATTCGTACTCATGTCCATCTATTTATACTGCAGTTATATTTTGGCATTTTTAAAAAATACATTTTTTCTTACATAACATCACAAAATCCTACATCCCGAACAATTTCTTCTTCATCTTTTCCTCCCAGTCTGTCCTACCCATCCTTCTCCCTAACATAAATTCTCTCCTCCTGCAGAAAAGAGCACACTTCCTAGGGGTATCAACCAAACTTGTCATATCAAGTTGCAATAAGACTAGTCACCTCCCTACATATTAAGGCTGGATGAGGCAACCCAGTAGGACAAGGATTCCACAAGAAGGCAAAAGAATCAGAGACAACCATTGCTCCCCCAGTTAAGAGTTACACAAGAAGGGCTGGGGGTTTAGCTCAGTGGTAGAACACTTCCCTAGCAAGCCCAAGGGTCTGGGTTCAGTCCTCAGCTCTGAAATAAGAACAAAACACACAGGTCTAAGAGTTACACAAGAACACCAAGCAACACAACTGTAACATATATACAAAGGCCTTAGGTCAGCTCCATGCAGGCTCCATGATTGTGGGTTTAGTCGCTTTTAACCCCTATGTGCCTAAGTTAGTTGATTCTGTGGGTTTTTTCTTTCTTTTTTATTTTATATAATTTTATTTTAATTTATTTTTACTTTTTATAACTTATTCACTTTATATACAGATTGTATGTCCTCGTCTTCTCCCTCCTTCTTCCCCCCCCAACCTTCTCCCCTAGTCCACAGAAGAGAGGAGCCCTCCTCCAATACCAAGTGACATTAGCCTGGATCCTCTTCCTCTGTGACCTAGCAAGGCTGCCCTGCCAGGGGTAAGTGATCAATGAGCAGGCAACACAGTCTATGTCAGAGATAACACCTGATGTACTTACTAAAGAACCCACATGAAGGCTGAGCTGCCTCTGGCCTATATCTGAGTAGGGGTTCTAGGTCCTCTCCATGCATTGTCCTTGTTTGATGCATCAGTCTCTGCAAGAACCCATGAGCCCAGATTTATTTGGCTTTGTTAGTCCCCTTATGGTGCTCCTGGCCGTTCTTGGTCTTTCTATCTCTCCCTTCCTCCATACGACTCCATGCCCTCAGCCAAAAGTTTGAATGTGAGTCTCAGTATCTGCTTCATTCCCATTCTGGGTGGAATCTTTCAGAGGAAATCTATGGTAGGCTTCCATCCTGTTCTCTGTCTTCTACTGCTTCAAGTTACTATCCTGCTTGCCCTTCTGAATAAGAATAAAGCATCCTCCCTAGTGTCCCCCTTGTTGATTAGCTTCTTTAGGTCTGTGAATTTTGTTATGGTTATTTTATATGATATGGCTAATATCCACTTATAAGTGAGTATATACCATGTGTGTCTTTCTGCTTCTAGGTTACCTCACTCAGGATGATCTTTTCTATTTCCATCCAATTGCCTGCAAATTTCATGATTTCTTTATTTTTAATAGCTGAGTAGAATTCCATTGTGTAAATGTACCGTAATTTCTTTATCCAGTCTTCGGTTGAGGGATAGCTAAGTTGTTTCCAGATTCTGGCTATTAAGATTAAAGCTGCTATGAACATAGTTGAGCAAACGGCCTTATTGTGTGGTGGAACATCTTTTGGATATATGCCTAGGAGTAGTATAGCTGGATCTTGAGGTAGTGTTATTGCCAATATTCTTAGAAAGCACCAGATTGATTTCCAAAGTGGTTGTACAAGTTTGCATTACTACCAACAATGGAGGAGGGTTTCCTTTCCTCCACATACTCTCCAGTATATGTTGTCGTTTGAGTTTTTTAGCCAATTTGCTGGGTTTAAGGTGGAATCTGAGTCTTTTATGTTTGCATTTCCCTGATGACTAAGGACACTGAGCATTTCTATAAGTGTTTCTCTGCCATTTAATATTCCTGTTGATATTTCTCTGTTATCTCTATACACCAATTTCTTACTCAATTATTTTTTTTGGTGTTTAATTTGTTGAGTTTTTATATATTTTTGATATTAGCCCTCTGTTGGATGGGATTGGTAAGGATCTTTTCACAGTCTGTAGGCTGTTGTTTTGTTCTGTTGATATTGTCCTTTGCTTTTCAGAAGCTTTTAAGTTTCTTGAGGTCAAATTTAGTAATTGTTCCTCTCAGAACCTGAGCTGTTGGTGTTCTGTCCAGGAAGTTGTCTCCAAGATATAGTGTTTCCCTTGACCCCTCTGACTCCTATAGTCATTCTTTCCCCCTCTTCAGTATGATTCACCGAGCCCTGCCTAATAGTTGGCTGTGGATATCTGTATATGTTTTCATCAGTTGGTGGATGGAACTTCTTTGTTCATTATTATACTAGGCTGTAGTCTACAAGTATTGCAGAGTATCATTGGAATTCAATTCATTTACTACCCCATCCCCCACTGGTTCTATCTTAGGTCTTGAGGTCTACGGACTCTGGAACCTGACCCTCCAGGCAGTGTTGGTGATGGGCTCCTTTTCATGGTATGAACCATAAACTGGAGCAGTCATTTGCTGGCCACTCCCACAATTTCTGCTCCATCTTTACCCACACGGATCTTGTAGGCAGGACAAATTGTAGGTTGAGGGTTTGTGCAGAGTTGTTTTCCCAGTCCTCCACTGGAAGTCTTGCCTGGTTACAGGAGATGGTTAGTTCAGGCTCTATATTCCCCATTAATAAGAGGCTTTACTGGGGTCACCTTAGTAGATTCCTGGGGAGTTTCCTTTGTATAAGTTTCTACCACACTTTCAAATTGCCCCCTAAATCCAGTAATCTCACTCATTATTCCCTCCCTCCATCCTACCTGACCTCACACCTTCTGTTAAAGTCCTTGCCCTCCCTCAGTCCATCTGCAATATCTACTCTATAGATTTCTGTGTATCCCTTTCAGTCCTCCTTCCTACTTAGCCTCTCATGACACTCAGCTAATCCTCCCACCTCTAAAAACTTGTCTGGAAAAATTCCTGGGTTCAGCAGGCGCCCAGCCATCTGCTCTGTGGCAATTGCCTGAGAGGCCCCAGTCATTCGCTGACCTTACCTAAAAAGCCGAGAAAAGCTCCCTCAGGAATAACCATCTTCCTGCCAATGGGATTCCTCCCACTCTCAGGAATGACTTGTAGTTTAGAGATAATGACTGTGGTGTGTGCAAAGTAGCACAACATATTTGATAATTATATATATATGTTTTTACTACACCATAGTTTATCATAAATAAAAAACATGTTGATATTCATTTAAATGTGGGAAATATTACACTTACATTTAATGTATTTCCTTATAATTATTTTTATGTTAATATACAAAGTAGTGATTTACATCATAGCAAAGTGTTATCATAGTTTGCTTACATTCATTCTTGATATATATTTAAATGTCTCAAGGTGTTTTGCTCAAATGAACTTCATAAGTCATTCAAGATAATAATGTTTAAAACTTTCATTATAATACCATAGTTTGTTTAATTTCTCAGCATTGTTAGTTTTATTACACTTTTATCACAAAAATGTATATTTATTATTCATTGGTTCAACATGCCAAAATATCATTTATTCTGGAAATTTTCATGTGATGTATTCAAATATTATTTTGACATATTTTATTTTTGCTGTGACATTTAAAACAAGTTTATATGTACATATAAATGGACAAATATATATTCATTTTAATATTTTTCTAAAAGATATATACTTTTAGAATCATAAATTCATTGTTTGAAAACTAGTATTGAATTTGAAAGCATGTGAAATAAAATTCATTGTTTTGAAAAGTTGGAGTTATAAACTATGTTTGAGATTAAATCAACATGTCATTGTGTTCCAAAACACTTCCATCAAATGAATATAACTCTGTTGTGTAAACACCAACAGAACAATCCAATTCAAATTATACTTGTTAAAGGTAAAGAGAATAGTTCAAAAAATAAATAGTATCTAGTTGCACTGCCTGTCATTTTAAGAGAGAGAAATGAAAAGAAGATTCTGAATGGTAGTGAATCATACCATGCACTGCATGCTGCCTCAGTGAATTAACTGAGAGTGGATTTGTACGCCCACAATCTATTCCTATATACTAAAAACGAATGTGGAATTTTTACCTGCTTATATCAAGTACTTATCTCTTGAAACTCTGTAATCATCTGAGTATCACAATGTAAAAACAGAACCCAGGTGACTCCAAGAAGAGAGGTTCTTTTAGCTTTTAGGAACTAAATATTTACCATAGCAACAGGAGGCTTTATTTTATAAGAATTTAATACTTCTGCTTTATTTTCCATTGCAACAGAGGTTTACAAAGCCAATCTCAAAGACTTTGTTAAGATTTTTATGAAGTATCAGCATAGCCATGGTGAGTTCTATAATGAAGAAACCTGAAATTTATGCAGGAAAAATCAGTACAAGTAAAATGCCACATTTTAAGTAGTAACTCAATTTTTGTGTCTAAGACAATCCACACTACCTTTATGTAATTGAGAGTACTGATACTTGAAAAAAATGAAATATTCACCATACAAAGATCCAGTTGTTGTTTTATATATGTATAAAATATGTAGTCCTATTATACTGATACTAATAACAGCACACATGTTTATTTTAGAAAAAATATACATTAGTATACGTTAAATCTCCTTTTACTTGTTTATTTTAGCATATAAAATAATGGGCTACATTACGATATTTTTGTACATGAACATTTATATAAATTGTTATAATTTTTACTTTCTTGCTTATCTCAGTCAAAAACCCTGATCTTAATTTACTGATCCCTCTCCTCACTCAATAGTCCCCCCTCTATTTCATATCCTGCATTTTCCCTTGTCTTGCAAATCTTCTCTTTGCCTTCCTTAAGAACTCTGCTTCCTTCCTTATTGATGGTCCTCTTTCTGTGTTTTTTTTACCTTTACACTGAACACCACCACAGATCCCACACATTTGTATATATACATTTATATGTCCACATATAAGAAAAATAATATAATAATGTAACATTTGTCGTAGTATTATTCAGTTTCACATCTTGTACTTAGAAGTGGTGTCCATTCTTATTCATTTAGTTAAAATTATGATTCCATTTTTTAGTTCTGAGTAAAATTACATTGTGTATTTGTACCACATTTTCTTTATTCATTTACATTTTAAGGACATCTAAGCCTGTTTCCATTTCTTAGCTATTCTTGAGATTATAATTCTCTACTTTATAAACTGGGACTTCTGATGTTTCATTATTTCCTCTAGAAGCGCGTGTGTATCTTTTATTTCATTGCCTCTCAAACCAGATCAATTTTTCTTATGATATCTAGCTATGGTCATAGACATATAATTAACCAATATTCAGTCAATATGAATGTTAATTAATTCAATGCAATATTGTATCATGCATGTGTATAAAAATGTTTTAAAACCATTATATATTCTAGAAGTTTTAACAGATAACATAGGGAAAGGATGACTATATTAGTCTTATCATCTCTGTGACCTGACTATATATGCATTGTATATTTTGAAAGCATTCAGGAAGAGCTTCTAATTCAGTCTACAGCATTCAATATCATAAGTCATCATGCCTTGATCTTAAAGTGAATTAAGGCAAGTAACGAAGGCAAGTCCATTTAAAATAAACTTTTATTTTATTTTCAGACAACTGGTAATGGTTCAGAACTATGATTTCAGAGTCAAACTTTAGAAAAATATCTCTTTTACTGGTTATACGTTAGAAGAGTATGCTAGAAAATCATCAGAGTAGTCCAGACAAGCAAAAATAGAAGTGAGGATTTGGATTCCACATTAATGAGTCCTATATAGTATACAAATCTACACAGACACAAAGTATATCACGGATGCTAGGTTCTGAAGGGAGTGAAGTATAGAAAATATTGCTAATTAGTACATTTTAAAAAGAGTTCTCAACCTTTCTAATGCAGCAACCCTTTTAATACAGTTGTTCTTGTTGTGGTGACCACAACCACAAAATTATTTCGTTGCTACGTCATAATGGTAATTTTGCTACTATTGTGAGTTGTAATATAAATATATGATTGCAACCCCAAAGGGGTTGGCACCCAGCAGGTTGAGAACAAGACTAATGAAAATATTTTAATATTAGACACTGATGATTCTCATACAACAGTGCTGATATATTCTAAATCAATTAACTGTTCACTTTTGAAATACAAGTTTCATGATGTGTGATTTGTATCTCAAATCAGCTATCACACTGCTATTAAAAATGGAAAGACATAGGGCTGGAAAGACAAACACGGTATATACTCACTTATATAGACCTATAAGATGTGATAAACATAGTGAAATCTGTACACCTAAAAAAGATAATCAAGAGAGTGGACATGGGGTAAGATTATCAATCCTCATTTAGAAAGACAGATGAAATGTGCATTGAATGAATGACAGGAGTCTACTGAGGGCATTTGAAAGACTCTAACTAGCAGTGTTTTCAAAGCAGATACAAAGACTCATGACCAAAACTTCGGCAGAGTACAGGGAATCATATGAAAGAAGGGGAGTTAGTATGATGGGGAAAAGATAGGAGCTCCACAAGGACCAAATATACCTGGGCACAGGGTCTTCTCAGAGACTGTCATTCAACCAAGGACCATGTATGGATATAACCTAGAATCTCTGCTCAGATGTAGCCTTTGGTAGCTCAGTAACCAATTGGTTTCCCACAGTGAGGGGAACAAGGACTATTTCTAACAGGAACTCAATGACTGGCTCTTTGACCTCCCCACCCTCCAGAGCAGTCCTGTTAGGCCACAGAGGAGGGCTTCACAGCCAGTCCTGAATATACCTGATAAAACAGGATTGGATGAATGGGGAGGAGGTCTCCCCCTATCAGGCGGACTTGGAAAGGGGCACGGTGGAGATGAGGGAGGAAGGGTGGGATTGGGAGGGAATGAGGGAGCCGGACACGGCTGGGATAGAGTTAATAAAATGTAACTGATAAGAAAAAAATTAAATTAAATAAAAAAAGATTGTTTAAAATAACAAAAAAAAAATGGAAAGACCTAGAAGTACTTAATAAGACTGTCAAGATTTTTGTTCAGGAAGTTGTAGATGACTGTGTTTCTAACAAGACTGGGAGCAAACCCAAACTAACAGTGGCAGACAGGAGAGGAGGTAAAATTGAATATGAAGTTTATGAGACAAAGAAAATGTTCATAAATTGGAGTTGAACTGCTTCATTGACAACTTAATGACTCTTATCCTCAACCTTCAATGACATACCTTTCTGCTTTCATATGGTAAAAAGTATAACATAATATTATGAGTAGCTGTTTCATTTGTCTGTCCAGATTTTTTATTCAAAGAGTGTGCACTATTAGACTCTGTTATTTACAAGATCATAATTAAAATCACAGCCTATCAGATATATTGATATAGTATATGAGAGATTTATTTTTTACTATTTTTCATGTTTTAAGGAGTTATTATTTACAGTGACTATGAACAATGAGCTAGAGCTTTAGATCAAGTGTAGAGAATACTTAAATTCTCAGTGATGGAAGAGTAGTAAACTGAAATTCAACGAATCAAGTACAGAATGTGAAAGATATATTTTAGGAAATACACTTAATAGGGTTTAGTACATTTAAATAGGATTTAATGGAGTTTAATACATTTAAATAGGGTTTACTAGCAGAATGAGGAAAGATATGAATGTGTATTTTCAAGAAGTTAATGGAAGAGTGTTAGAAAGTAAACTGACAAATATTTTGGAACCCAGATCTGTTAATTAATACAAATTTGTGAAATTTGTCCACTGTGTTTGGAAAGTAAACCTCTTGAAATACTGTAGTAACCTTACTTTCCAGAGGACTAAAATGTAACTGATAAAGGAAATTGACCACTGACAGAGAGAAACTTATAGGATACAAAAACTTTTAAAGTGTTAGCAGTATTATTCAACAAAATTTTAGAAGATTTTATAGAAGAAACCTATTTAACTGAGTTTTTAATTTTCGTATGGCATCAGAATGAAACTGAATCCAGTTTCTGATTGTCTTGTGTCTTAATTTATTAAATTATGATTTGGGGTCAATATTTCAAAAGTTTTATCCTTGTTATGTTTCACAGTGCCTTTTTGTAAAAGGTGAAAGTCATATATTAATAGTTTATTAGAATTTGCTTATAAAAGCTGGCCAATTGAAGAGATCAGATTTGACAAAAATATGTCAGAATTTGATGACCTTTTCTTTACCATTTATTCACATTATTTCTTATTCTCAGTAAAGCATTACTTTAAAGAATAGACATAAATGTTCCACACATTTTCTGCTAAAAGCCATATATAAAGATACTTAAAACAATTTATTATGAGTTATATAAGAACAGTCATTCTTGCAAGCATTGCTGTTATGGAAAGATAAACCTTTACTCTTTTATACATTGTGATTTCATCTCATTTCTTTCTTGAAACCCCTTCTTTTCTTCATGTCAAATTTGTAGTCTGTTTATCCATTTCATTCCTCATTTATATCTACACTCAGGAGCTATTCAATGTTTTTCTTCAGCACAAGACATGACTTTCATCAAGAACTATTCAGTAACAGAATTAAATAAAGACATAAAAACACAATATTGAGTTATATAATTATTTTAAGTTCTAAATGTATTTGATAGAGAATGGAAATGTGAATGTGCCACAAGAACAAAAGAGTTTACTTATTAAGAGTTATTAGAGTATGAGACAGTGGAGGATCTGTGTAGAAATAGTGTTTCAACCAGCAAAAATACTTAAAGCTTCCATCACTCTTTATCAACAAGCAAATAAAACTCTACCACATTTAATAACTTTTTTACTTATTGAGAAAATGTTTAATGCAACATTCTTTCTTTTTTTGCAACATACTTTCTTAAGCAATTATTAGAAGACACACTGGTTTATATTAAGCTCTTTATTAGAAAATGTTTGACTTTATAGAAATAATAAGCCACTATTGATTTTAATGTATAATAGTGTCATCATTCTTGATGATACAAGCAAGATATTATCTCCAGTAAACTACCCATTGCAGCAAAAACTGGATAGACTAATTCATTTATCATTATTGCTTTATAAATTTATAAGAGAATCCCATAAAAGGGTGTTATTAAAAAATACAGCTGATGGACCTCTGTGGAAAGCTCCTGTCCAGGACAAACTGTACCCACCAAGTTATTAAAGGAGATACAGAGACTCATAGCTAAACTTTGGGCATAGTGCAGGAAACCTTATCAAAGAAGAAGGAGATAAAAAGACATGGAGGGGACAGCAGGTCCACAAGGAGAACAACAGACCCCAAAAACCTGAGCCAAGGGAGCCCAGCAGAGACCTATATTCCAACCAAGGACAATGCATGGAGAGGACCTAGACCTCTGCTCAGAAGAAACCCATAGGCTGCTCAATTTCAAAGTGGTTTCCCTAATATGAGATACATTGGCTGTCTCTGACATGAACTCAGTGGCAGGTTTTTCCTCAGGCCACAGAGGAAGATGATACAGTCAGCCATGATGAGACCTGATAAGCTAGGGTCAGATTAAAGGGGAGGAGGATCAACCCTATCAGGGGACTAGGGAAAAGGCATAGGGGGTGAAGTTTAAGGGTGGGTGGAACTGGGAGGAGACTAGGGAGGAGAGTACAGCGTGGTTACCTAGTGAATAAATTGAAATAGATAGATAGATAGATAGATAGATAGATAGATAGATAGATAGATAGATAAAGAAGAAAAAATAAACAACGAAAAAATTAAAACTGATGGAATCTTTCCACTTCATGCCAAAAGAATTACCAAGAAAAAAATTGCTGTTGCAGCCTCTTTGATCATTTGCCAGGATATATTATCTCCTTGTCAATACCCTGGGGTAAAGACTGTCATTAATCTGCAAAGTGAGGAAATAAGTAACCATGTCAAAGATCAGGTGCCTGAATGTTAATGCAAATTAATTTTATTGCCTCACCCTGCCCCTTCAATTTTCTCCTGGTTTTCTTTTTTCATAAATTGTGCAGTTGAATTGTGTGTGTGTGTGTGTGTGTGTGTGTGTGTGTGTGTGTGTGTGTGTGCTCAGAAAAACAGGCACAGACAATGTAGAAGTTGGGTGAAATAACATAGATTGGTGTGAATGGAAGCACATCAGGTATAAATTTAATAAAGTGTTCATTTTCCACACTGAGTGCTTTATGCATCTGCAAATAGAAACAACTAAGCTTTTAGCTTCTTTTTCCAAGACAAATAAAAATGGAAACCTTCAAAAGTTTTCTCTAGAAATATCAGTCATTTTAATTTTAGATGCTGTCATTTGATTTTGCAAAAGAGAATAACTTATAGTGGATGTGAAATGCAATTTCATTTATACCACGTATTATATAGCTGGTTCTCTGGATTTCTTATTATAATGCAGGTGGATATTTTAATTAGAGTTGGTGAGAACAATTTTTTTTTCTCTCAAAGTTCCGATTAGATTTCTAAACGTAGTGACATTAGTTTTCCTCCTTATTTAGCATCTCAAACAACTAGCAACTTTGAGAATTTACCAAGAAAATAATTAAATACTAGAAGTCCCAAACACTGATTTTCCAAATATTTTTAAAAACCAAATTCATGATTTTGTCCACGTCAGATACTATTAATTTTTTCCTATTGCTTGGTAAAGTTCATATGAATTATGTATTCTCAGGGATTTCATTAGTTTCTCATGAATACTTAGACAGTAAATAATGGAAAAAGTTAGATTTGAACACAAATATTGCTTATTCTGAAATTAGTGCTATTCTGTCATGAGTTGAATTGACTGCAAGAGCAATTTTGGAGGTAAAACTTAGTTTTTAATTTGAAAACTATCAGCTCTGTTTATTTAAATTATTAGGCTACATAAATTAATAATAAGTTATCTGATTACCTGAAATATATTTATTTTTTAGAAATCAGGTGAAAAAATATTAAAACAAATATCTCCTTTAAGACCATAAGCTTCTTAATATCAGATTTTTATCACCCACTCTCTTCCTCTCAGCCCACCATTTCCCTTTTAGCTTTTAAGATTTTCTTCCTTATTTCTTCATTTTTTCCTTCCTTCTTTTCTGCCATACTATGACATAATTTACGACATACTTCTACTACTTATGACATAATGCACAGAGTGTAAAATTTACCCATTTAAAGTAGACAATGAAACAAAAACTTAGTATTTCCACAGGTTTTTAGGAGGTGCAGCTTAATCAGGCCACAGAGGGAGACAATGCAGCCACTCCTGATGAGAACTGATAGACTAGGATTAGATGGATGAGGACCTCCTCTATCAGTGGACTAGGGGAGGCACTTGCATAGAGAAAAGGGAGGAAGGGTGGGATTAGAAGGGGGAGAGGGAGGGAGCTACAGGTGGGATACAAAGTGAATAAACTTTAATTAATAAAAATAAAATATAAAAATGCAAATAAATTATTATCATTAATTACAATTTATTCAATTTGTATCCCAGCTGTGTTCCCCTCCATCGTCTCCTCTCAATCCCACCCTCCCTCCTTTTTCTCCCCTTTTCCTCTCTCCTCTCTCCACTAACAGGTGATTAAGGTCTTCCTCCCCTTCTATTTGAACCTAGCTTATGAGGTCTTATCAGGACTGTTTGCATTATCTTCCTCAGTGGCTGGCAAGGCTGCACTCCAGAAAGGGCAATGATCAGAATGCCTGTCACTGAGTTCATGCTAGAGAAAGCCTCTGCTACCCTTATTAGGGAACAGATTAAACTCAAATGACAACACATGCTGGAGAGGATCTGGAGAAAGGTGGGAATGTAAACATGTACAGCCACTTTGGAAATCAATCTGGCGCTTTCTCAGAAAATTGGGAATAACGCTTCCTCACGATCCAGCTATACCACTCCTAGGCGCATATATATATATATATATATATATATATATATATATATAT
>NW_026596427.1:1924618-2033315 GCF_907164565.1 Psammomys obesus | reverse complement strand
ATATATATATATATATATATATATATATATATATATATATCCAAAATATTCACAATTATACAACACAGACATTTTGCTCAACCATATTCATAGCAGCTTTATTCGTGATAGCCAGAATCTGGAAACAACCCAGATGTCCCTCAACTGAGGAATGGATACAGAAATTGTGGTACATTTACACAATGGAATACTACTCAGCTATTATAAGCAAGGAAATTATGACATTTTCAGGCAAATGGTGGGAACTAGAAAAGATCATCCTGAGTAAGGTAAACCAGAAGCTGAGTGAGGTAAACCAGAAGCAGAAAGACACACATGGTATATAATCACTCATATGTTAATATTAGCCATATTATATAGGATAAACATACTAAAATCTGTACTCCTAAAGAAGCTAAACAACAAGGAAAACCCTAGAGAAGTTGATCAACCCTCAATTAGAAAGACAAATGTAGTAGATATTGGAAGCAGGAGAAGACAGGGAATAGGACAGGAGCCTATCACAGACAGCCCCTGAAAGACTCTACTGATCGAAGTATCGAAGCAGAGGCTGAGACTTATAGCCAAACTTTGGGCAGAGTGTAGGTAATCTTATGAAAAAGGGGGGAGGTAGAAAGACCTAGAGGGGACAGAAGCTCCAAAAGTAGACCAACAGAGCCAAAAAGCAAAAAACTGAGCTCTGGGGGACCCTGCAGAGATTGAAACCCCAACGAAGGACAGTGCATGGAGAGGACCTAAAATCCCTGCTCAGGTGTACCCCATAGACTCTGTCCACGCTTTTTACAGCTATTAACATGAACTAATTTTAGACAATTCTTATTGTATTTAGATGAACACTGTTAGAACACGTCAATGCTAACACTTCTTGTACTGCTTTCTTCAGAGGAATTATTAATTCATTTATCTATTTTTTTGGTCTTTATAGATATGATTATTATGGACCTTTCATATAAATAGAATTATTTAACATACGGGGAATTATTTTTTCCAGGATTCTCTCATTTAAAATAAAATGTTAAATTTAATACATGTAATTTTTCTGTTCTGAAACTATATTGTGAGGCACACATACTACTAAATCCTTTTATTAGTTGATATGTATTGGGAAGTTTCATCTAGGTGGTTATTATAATTAGTAGTATTATGACCCTTCATATATAAGTAAATACATGTTTCAGTGTTTTTGGTTGAATATAGAGTAGTACAATATGTTTTAAAAAATTGTTAAGCATGTCTTACTTCAAGAACCACAAAAAAATAATCCCCTGCTCAGTCCATGAATATTATTGTTACACTGTTTGACACTGTGATCACTTTAAATCTTAAATATGATGTATGGCGTTTAGAGTATCATTTTGTCTGGGAATAAATGAAAACTTTTAATTTGTCATTCACTTATTTATTAAGTACATTTTCAGTTCTTAAGATGCCCATATTGAGAATGAATAAATAGCTACAACTAATATACCTGATTACGTATTGGTGGAATAGTTCAGTCAATAAGGCACAATGAAACTAGATTTATGAACTCAGTTTCCATCCCAAGAACCCATATAAATAGTGAGATTGGCTGATCCTTTGTAGTTCTAGAAATGATGTAGTTGAAGTTAAAGACTAGTGAATCCCTGAAGCTTACTGTTTGGACAACATAACTTATTTGTTGTAGGATCAGGGCAATAAGGACCTTATCTCAAATAAGTGGAAAGCACATGAGATGCACACTCAAGAACAGGTACACACACACACACACACACACACACACCCTCCTTGTTTTGCTATTGTTAACATTTGTTGATAAACCTTTAAATTATATCTTAATTTCACTTCCTTATCCACATTTATTTATGTTCTCCTCACTCAAGTTTTATAAATGTGATTATTATTGAAGCCTTAAACTTCATGAAATATCTTATTTGTGTACATAAAGTGACCAACATAGTTATTTATTTATCTTTAGGTGGGCTACTATTTTTTTAAATCTATGTTAATTCTAAGTGTATAATTTTTATAACTTATGGATAAGTGATATATGATTTATATAAAAATCATTTGAGGTGGAGGTAAATGAGACTTAGAAGCCAAAATAGATTGGCAGTAGTGTAGAAAAAAGATAATTTTCTTGCTATGTTGAGCCCTTGAACACATAATATTTCACATTCACATGGTTACCTTTTAGTTTATTTTCTGAAACTGAGCAATAGTTGCTTAAATGTTCATTTTAGTTTTGTAATATATTTTTTCTGTGCCATTTCACTTCTATAATAGAAGATTAAATTCGTTTAGGTTATTCATCATGGTGATATTATTGAATTTGGCAAGTTGAGGCAAAGACGTCAAATTAAAACGTTCACATTCTGAATTTTATATTTCTGTCTTCAGGGAACTGAATATAAATTTCATACTTGGTTGCTTAGGAATAAAGAGCTTTAGCAAAGAGAGTAGTCTGAGTGTAATAATAATTATATAGAAATCTAGAAACAATCCTATTGAAAGAATTAAAAAGTGCTAGGAAGTGTTCAGGAAAAAAGGAACCTTAAGAGAAGACCAAAGACAAGGTGAATGTTAATTTAAATTATTAATGAGAATCAGTCTCAGAGCCTGCTTTGACTGTGTTATCCACTTTCATAAAGTTTTAATTATACAATCATATATTAAAGTCCATTCTTGGTATTAAAATGTTTTCTGTTCAGTTGTAGCCTGTTAAATAATGTGTTATTTTTAATTTGGGTCTTGTAACAATAGTATTAAGTTTGTTTTGAAATAAAATGCTTAAAGCAAGTAATCAATTTTAATTTTATGTTTCAAGCAAAATAAATTCTGATAAGTAACCTTCATTTACATTTGTATTGTAATTCCAAATTTTGTATTTTTAGTTCTTTACACATTTGTTTTTTAAATTTATTATTATTTATTAA
Organism: Psammomys obesus; assembly: GCF_907164565.1. Classification (NCBI taxonomy): domain Eukaryota; kingdom Metazoa; phylum Chordata; class Mammalia; order Rodentia; family Muridae; genus Psammomys; species Psammomys obesus. The sequence continues at coordinate 2,030,400 of NW_026596427.1, read as the reverse complement.
AATGTATAAATTTTGTATCCTATCTGTAGGGTCCGTCCTCTCTTACTTGTCCCAACCATCCTGCCTTTTCTCCCTATATGTCCCTCCACTATTCCACTGATAGGGGAGTACTTCCTCCCCTTCTATCTGACCCTAGCCTATCAAGTTTCATTAGGACTGGTTGCAACATCTTCTATGGCATGGTAAGGCCGAAGGGAGAGGTAACCAAAGAGCTAGCCATTGAGTTCATGTCAGAGACAAACCCTGCTCTCTTTACTAAGAAACCCACTTGGAAACTGAGCAGCCTATGGGCTTCCCCTGAGCAGATGGTCTAGGTATTCTGCATTCATGATCCTTCATTGGAGTATCAGTCTCTTGAGACCCCCATGGGCCAAAGTGTTTTTGGCACTAATGGTCTCAGTGTGGAGCTCCTGTCCACTCCAGGTCTTTCAATCTTCTCTTCTTCCATAAGGTTTCCATCACTCTGCCCAAAGTTTGGCTATGAGTCTCAGCATCTCCTTTGATACCCTGATGGGTAAAGTCTTCCAGAGGCTCCCTGTGGAAGGCTCGTGACCTGCCTCCCCCTACTTCCGATGTTTATCCTGTTTGCCCTTTTGAGTGAAGTTTCAGCCTCTTCGCTAGGGTTGTTTCTAGTTGTATAGTTTCTTTAGGATTATAGATTTTAGTACATTTATCCTATATCATATAGCTAATATCAGCTTATAAGTGAGTATATACCATGTGTCATTCTGCTTTGGCGTTACCTCAGAATGATCTCTTCTAGTACCATTGATTTGCCTGAAAATTTCATGATTTGCTTATTTTTAATTATATTTCATTGTGTAGATGTACTACAATTTCTGTATCCATTCCTCAGTTGAGGGACATCTAGTTGTTTTCTTTCTTTCTTTCTTTCTTTTTTTTTTTTTTCCAGATTCTGGCTATTAGAAATAAAGCTGTTATGAACAGAGTTGAGCAAATGTCCTTATTGAATTTTGCAGAATCTTTTAGGTATTTGTTTAGGAGTGGTATAGCTAGATAATGAGGTAGCACTACCCCTAATTTTCTGAGAAAGTGCTACATTGATTTCCAAAGTGGTTGTACAGGTTTACATTCACATCAGCAATGGAGGAGGGTTCCCCTTTCTCCACAACCTCTCCAGCATGTTTTGTCACTTGAGTTTTTTATCTTAGTCATTCTGATGGATATAAGGTGAAACCTCAGGTTGGTTTTTATTTGTATTTCAATTTCTACATGTCAGGCCACAGAGCAAGATGATGCAGCCAACTTTGATGAGACCTGATAGGCTAGGGTCAGATAGAAGGAGAGGAAGTCCTTCCTTATCAGTGGAGTACGAAAAACACATAGGGGGGAGAAGAGGGAAGGTGGGTGGGACTGGGATGAGAGGAAGAAGGGCGCTGCAGTGAGGGTACCAAGTGAATAAATTATAATAAATAAATATATAAATAAAATCAAATTAAAAATTTCTACATGGCCAGTAACTAAAATGTTTTTAAAGAATATTTTCTTTTTAATTCTTTTTAGATTATAATTGCCATTTTCCTCATTAAATTTCTTCAGTGTGTACCCTCTCATATACCTCTTCCTCTGTAAATCCATATATCCTTCACTATCTTATCCTAAGCAGACTCCATTGTGATGGAAAACATAAATGTGCTTTTAAGATACTGAAGGCTTTATTTCAGTACTTTTGCAGTCATATTCATCTATTTTTCTACAGTTATTTTCAAGGAAGGTGAATCATTGTTCTTTTATTACTTATTTTATTAATGCCCCCCTAAAAAAAAGAAAAAAATGAAAAGAAAAAACAAAAGCTCTTGTGTTCTTCTCTTACTCTGTCAATCTTTATAAGACCATAGTTAAAATTTACATATTTTATTTACTGACTTCTTTTGTAAGTTCCGTCTGTCCATATATCTACATTTAATGTTTTTAATCTCTCTTTTTTCTTCTACCAGTGTATGAAAATATATGTACACACACACAATTGGATTCAAACTGGCTGTGTTTACAATTCTGCATCCACCATTCTTTCAACTATAGGCAAAACATTTTCTCTTGGGTAGCTGAAATGTGAAGCTCTAAAAGCTATTTCACAGGTTCATAAAATGAAATGTTTTTACTATATAACATAATAAATAAAGGTGATAATATGGATTTTATTATTTTGTTTGAGAATAAAATACAAATTATTTCTATTATCCAGGACATGCTGAATGTCTGAAGATACCTCTCATTAAATGGCAGAGCATGAAGTATACTTTATTTCTTTCCATAATATACTTAATTATATATATTCACCAAATATTTATAGATAAGTCATTAATAAAAGATACCATAACAACACATATATTAACACGACTTCTCTCCTGAAGTTTTACTGTGTAGTGTGAAAAAACTGAGACAGGAGATATATTCTTGAATACAAAGGGTGTCAATTTGTAATACAAAGACTTTAAATGACACTCTTTAACCACAACTGAGAACCATTAAAGATAAACTTTTAAGATATTTGGAATAACTCAGCTATCAGTTTTCACATGTGTGTTTCTCTGTGTAGTGTAGAATAATTGCAAAGTGCTAGTGACAGGATAGTGAAACATCAAATATGAAATTCTTTGGAAAATTAAGATCATGAAACAGGAGATGCAAAAAGGAGTTATGAAGAAATCATTTCAAATTCTAGTTATAGGATATACAGCAGAGATCATATGAACAAAGTATATAAAGTTGCTGATATATGACAGGACAAATGAGAATGAAAGAAAAATGACATACAGAGAAGAGAGAGCATGTACACAAACACACCTGAAGACTCAAAAGACATCACAATTAACTAATGGATATAACGAATCAATGAAAATAACACAACTGAAAAAACTTTTAAAGTTAATTCCTAATGAGAAAAACAAGACCTACTAACTTGGATTTGGGAACATCAGAAATCTGTATTGTTATTCCTAAATATATATTTAATGAGATTTTGTTTTCTATTAAGTTTGGAGTAGATTACTTAATCTTTTATATTTTTTAGACAATCAGTTTTCCATTGTTTCCACTATTATTTTTTACAAAATGGTACGAGCCTGGATTTAAAAACATCATAAAGATGCTTATGGAATTTACCAAAATCATTGACTGGATTTTTATTTAATAGTTAGACATGACTAGGTTCTATTTAATATTTTTATTTAATATTTAATATTTAGACATGAAATTGATTTATTTCTAGTTAATGGATTTCAGTAACATTAGCACTATTTAATAAAAGAAGTTGAGCGTTCATATTTTCAGTGCTTTGTAATGACTTCATAAGATCTGAAGTCTTTAATTTCTGAAAATTACCCAAGTGTTCACTGGTAAAATTAAAAGAGTTTGACGCCTTGATGACTTCAGCTTCATCATTTCTGTCTATATCTCTGATGATATGACAAAAATGTCCAAGAACAAACATGTATTGTGTTTACATTTCAAGATGATTAACTATCAGTTTCCCTATTCAATATTGAACTTATATTAATTCAAAAAGTATTAGCTATATATCGCTATGATGCAGCAAAAGGACACAAAGATAAATCTAAAGGCAAATATAACATTATATTTTCTTTCAAATAAGTGAAATAGGGCTCATTTTGAAATGCTAGTTGAACAAATAATATAATTTGGAATGTAAAAAGCAAGATCTCATCGGGAGGGGAGGAGGGAGGGGCTTATGGGGGGATACAAAATGAATAAAGTGTAATTAATAAAAAATTTTAAAAAAGTTTAAAAAAAGAATGGAAATAGAACTTCTCCATCGGTAACACAATATGTTTGAAAATTCAGTTCTGTATAAACATGGAATAAATGATAGTGTTGATAAAAAAGACATGTACATATTTATGACACTACAAATGGAAGGGAAAAATACTTACTGTAAAATTTAGATTGAAATGCTTTTTGGGGGGGTTCTGTAGGATAATCGTCTTTCTATTTCTAGTACTCAGAAAGGACTGTAAAGCCTCTTCAAAATTCAAAAAAAAAAAAAAAAAGCAAGATCTCTGCTTCATAGTACTGACTATAGTTAACTTTAGGTAAATTAAATATGTAGTAATAATAAAAGAAAACTATGAACAGACTTAAGAAAATTTATGTGAATTTTTATATATTGATAAAGAGGAAATTGATGATTTACTTTTTAAAGTTTTATGTGCTGTCCCTTGAGGTTTTGATCTGAGCCATTCTAACTGGTGTGAGATAGAATCTCAGAGTCCTTTTCTTTTGCATTTCCCTGATGACTAAGGAAGCTGAATATTTCTTTAAGTGTTTCTCAGGCATTCAAGATCTCTCTGTTGAGAATTTTCTGTTTAGTTCTGTGCCCCAAGTTAAAAATTTAGTTATTTTGTTTATTGTTCTCTGGTCTCTTGAGTTCATTATATATTCTGGAAATTTTCTCTTTGTCAGATGTGGGACTGCTGAATATCTTTTCCCAGTCTCAAGTGATAGTACATACTGGTGAGAAGTTGGAGAATGGAGAACACTCCTTTATTGCTGGTGGGAGTGTAAATTTGTACAACCACTTTGGAAATCTGGTGCTTTCTCAGAAAATTGGCAATAACTTTACCTCAAGACCCAGCTACACCTCTCCTGAGTATATACCCAAAAGTTACTCTGCCATACAACAAATGGACTTCCTCAAATATGTACATAACAGCTTTATTCATAATAACCAGAATCTGGAAAGAAATTAGATGTCCCTCAACCGAAGAATGGATAAAGAAACTGTAGCACCCTTATACAATGGAATACTACTCAGCTATTAAAAACAAAGATATCATGAAAATTTCAGGCAAATGGATGAAACTAGAGATCTTCCTGATTGGGGTAACTCAGAAGCAGAGAGACACACATGGTATGTGCTCACTTATAAGTAGATTTTAGGCATATAATACAGGATAATCATATTATGAGGCAAAGACCCCAAGAAGATAAGTAATAAGGAGGACCCAAGGGAGGATGCATAAATGTCATTTAGAAGGAGAGATAGAACAGACACAGGTAATACTTGAAGAGAGGGAACCATGTAGGTGAAGGAGCACAGAAAGTTAAGTGTGTGAAGATCAGACCTGGGGAGAACAAGGGTGAGAGGACAGGAAAGTCTATAAAGAAAAGAAACTGTGGGTGACAAGCAGGAGACCTACATCTGGTTAGGTTCCTGGTAGGATATGAAGTGGATTCAAGCAGACTCCTAGTACTTGAGACCATAGAGACTGAAGAGGACATCCTCTACCTAGACTAGTCTTCTAATAAAGGGTGGGGAGCAGCAACCCACCCACAAAAAAATCTTTGAAATAAAATTTACCCTGCCTATGAGATTTGCAGGGATAAAGATAAAGCAGATAGAGCAGTGACTGAGGAAATGCCCAACCAATGTCTGGCCCAACCAAATCCCACCCTATCAGAGAGTACCAGCCCCTGATACTATGAATGATACTCTGTTAAGCTTGCAAACTGGAGCCAGTCAGAGTTGTCCTCTGAGAAGCTATGCCCAGCTGTGCTTAAAAACAGATGCTAACACATCCAAACATGGTTTAATGTGTAAAGTGTCTTGAGGAATATTGGGAGGAAAGGGAAAAGGAACCAGAATTAACCAGAACTCCACAAGAGAAAGAACAGAGCTGACTAACCAGGACCCAGAGGGGTTTGTGGAGACTAAATCAGCAACCAAGCACCATGCATGAACTGGACCTAGGTTCCCTAAAAATACAGCAGATGGCCAGCTTTTAGGCCTCTTGTGGGAACTATAGTAAGGGAAGTGGGGACTGAATCAGTCACAGAATTACTTATTACCTTTTTGAATACTTTCTCCTGCTAGGACAGCCTTGACAGGCCAAAAGAGAAGAAGACACATTTAGTCCTGACCCAACATAATAAGTTGGGTTGAATGGGAAATCAACTGCTTTTCTGAGGAAAAGAGGAGGGGAAAGGAGGAGGGAGAAAGCCTGGGACTGGGAGAAGAGGGAAAGGGGTACAAAGATGTAAAGTGAATAAAATAAATAAGTGAAAAAGCAAAAATAAAATTAAAATTTCACTGTATTTTAATAGACTAACAGAGACTTATACTCTACTTAAAAAAGAGCAGTATACAAATAAACCTGTTAAAACATGGTGGAGCAAATATTCTTGTTGTATACTTGAGCATATTTTGGAACATGTTGGTAGCGGCTTTATTATTAATAACCAGGTTCTAGAAACATCCCAGATGTCCCTCAGCTGAAGAAGTGATACAGAAATTGTGGCACATTTACACAGTGACATACTGTGCAGCAATTAAATGCAAGAAAATCGTGAAATTTGCAGGCAAATGGTGGGAACTAGAAAAGATTATCCCAAGTGAGGTATCCCAGAAACAGAAACACACACATGGTATATACTCACTTATAAGTGGATATTAGACATATAATATAGGATAAACATATAATATAGGATAATATAGGATATACACCTAAAGAAGCTAAGGAAGAAGGAGAACCCTGGATAAGATGTTCAATCTTCACTCAGAAAGGCAAATGAGATAGACATTGGAAGAGGGTGAAAACAGGGAACAGAACAGGAAGCTACTACAGAGGGCCTCTGAATGACTCTAGTCAGCAGGGTATCAAAGCAGATGCTGAGACTCATAGACAAATTTTAGGCAGAGTGCAGGCAACCTTATGAAAGAAAGGGAAAATAGAAAGACCTGAAAGGGGCAGGAGCTCCACAAGAAGAGCAAGAGAACCAAAAATTCTGAACTCATGTGTCTTTTCTGAGGCTGATAATCTACCCAAGGATGATTCATGTATATAACCTAGAAGCCCTGCTTAGATGTAGGCCTTGGCAACTCAGTATCCAAGTGGGTTCCCTAGTAAGGGAAACAGGGACTGTTTCTGACATGAATTCAGTGGCTGGCTCTTTGATCAACTTCCCTGGAGGGAGGTATGGATATCTTTACCAGGCCACATAGGAAAACAATGCAGCCACTCCAGATGAGACCTGATAGGCTAGAGTCAGAAGGAAGGAGGACTTCCCCTATCAGTGAACTGGGGATGGGACATGGGAGGAGAAGGAGGAGGATAGGCCAGATTGAGTGGGTACCTGGGATACAAAGGGAATAAATTGTAATGAATGAAAAAATAATTAAAAATAAATACTATATTCATCTTCAGAGAATTCTCTGTTTAACTCTGTATTCCATTTTTAATTGGATTACTGGCTTAGTTGCTTTTTAACTTTTTTAGTTCTTTATATATACTGAGTATTAGCCCTCTGTCAGATATAAGATTGGTGAAAATCCTTTCCCAGTTCATAGGCTGTTGTTTGGTTCTGATGACAGTGTCCTTTCCTTTATAGAAGCTTTTCATTTTCATGAGGTCCCATTTATTGATTGTAGATCTTAGAGCCTGTCCTGTTGGTGTTCTGTTCAGGAAGTTGTCTCCTGTGCCAATGAGTTCTAGGCTGTTACCCACTTTTTTTTTTTTTCTAACCGATTTAGTGTATCAGGTTTTATGTTGTCTTCGATCTACTTGGGCTTTAGATTTGTGCAGGGTGATAAATGTGATTCTATTTGCATTTTTCTACAGGTAGACATCCAGTTAGTCCAGCGCCATTTGTTGAAAATGCTGTCTTTTTTCCATTGAATGGTTTTGGCTTTTTTATAAAAAATCAAGTATCCATAGGTGTGTGGGTTTATTTCTGTGTCTTGTACTTGATTCCATTGATCCACCATTCTGTTTCTTTACCAGCCCCATGCAAATTTATTGCCATTGCTCTGTAGTACAGTCTAAGGTCTGGGATAGTGATACCTTCAGACGATCTGTTTGTTGTTGTACATGATGGTTTTAGCAATTCTGGGATTTTTGTTTTTCCATATGAAGTTGAGAATTATTTTTTCAAGGTCTGTAAAGAATTGTGTTGGTATTTTGGTATTTTGATGGGAATTGCATTGAATCTGTAGCTTGCTATTGGCAGGATGGTCATTTTCACTATGTTAATTGTACAAATCCATGAGCACAGGAGATCTTTCCATTTTCTGATATCTTCTTCAATTTCTTTCTTCAGAGACTTGAAGGTTTTTTGTTTGTTTGTTTGTTTTGTTTTTTTGTGTTTTTTTTTTTGAATAGGTCTTTCACTTGCTTGGTTACAATCACACCAAGGTACTTTATGTTATTAGTGTCTATTGTGAAGGTTGTTGTTTCCCTAATTTCTTTCTTGGCCCATTTGTCCTTGGTATACAGGAGGGCTGTATTTTTGTGTGTTAATTTTGTATCCAGCCACTTTGCTGAAGGTGATTATCAGCTGGAGGAGTTCTCTGGTTGAATATTGGGGTTGCTCATGTATAATATCATACCATCTGCAAATAGTGATACTTTGACTTCTTCCTTTCTGATTTGTATCTCCTTGATATTCTTTAGTTTTCTTATTGCTCTAGCTAGAAATTCAAGTACTATGCTGAAAAAATACAGAGAAAGTGGGCAGACTTGCCTTGTCCCTGATTTCAGTGGGATTGATTTAAGTTTCTCTCCATTTAGTTTGACATTTGCTATAAGCTTGCTGAATTTTTTTTTTTTTTACTATGTTTAGGTATATGCCTTGTATGCCTGATCTCTCCAAGACTTTAAACATGAATGGGTGTTGGATTTTGTCAAATGCTTTTTCAGTGTCTAAGGAGATGATCATGTGATTTTTCTCCTTCAGTTTGTTTATGTGGTGGATTACATTGATGGATTTCCGTATGTTGAAACACCCCTGAATGCCTGGGATGAAGCATACATGGTCATGGGGGATGATATCTTTGATGTGTTCTTGGATTCGGTTTGCAAGTATTTTATTCAGTATTTTTGCATCAATGTTCATAAGAGAGATATGTCTGAAATTCTCTTCTTTTGTTAGATCTTAGTCTGGTTTAGGTATTAAGGTGACTGTGGCTTTATTGAATGAGTTTGGTAATGTTCATTCTGTTTCTATTTTGGGGAATATTTTGAAGAGAATCGGAGTTAGCACTTTTTTGAAGATCTGGTAGAATTCTGCACTGAAACTACCTGGCCCGGGGCTTTTAATGGAAGTAAGACTGTTGAGGACTGCTTCAATTCCCTTGGGGGAATACAGAATGGAAGATAAACACTTAAAGAAATGTGCAACGTCCTTAATCATCAAGGAGAAGCAAATCAAAACGACACTGAGATTTCAATTTACACCCATCAGAATGGCTAAGATAAAAACTCAAGTGACAGCACATGCTGGAGAGAATGTAGACAAAGAGGAACCCTCCTCCATTGCTGGAGTGAATGTAAACTTGTACAACCACTTTGGAAATCAATCTGGCATTTTCTCAGAAAATTAGGAATAGTGTTACCTCAAGACAAAGCTATACCATTCTTGGCATATATCCAAAAGATACTCACGTACACAGTAAGAACATTTGTTCAACAATGTTCATAGCAGCTTTATTCATAACAGCCAGAACATAGATACAACCTAGATGACTCTCAATGGAGGAATGATTACAGAAATTATGGTACATTTACACAGTGGAATACTACTCAGCAATTAAAAACAAGGAAATCATGAAATTTGCAAGCAAATTATGTGATCTAGAAAAGATCATCTTGAGTGAGGTATCCCAGAAGCAGAAAGACCTGCACAGAATATACTCACTAATAAATGGATTCTAGACATATGATACAGCATAAACCTACACAAATCTGTATACATACCTAAAGAAACCAAGTAAGAAGGAGGACCCTGGGTAAGATTATCAATCCTCATTCAGAAAGACAAACGTTGGAAGAAGAAGAAAACAGGGAATAAGACAGGAGTCTACCGAAGAGGGCCTCTGAAATACCCTACCCAGCAGTGTATCAAAGCAGATTCTGCGTCTCATGACAAAGTTTTGGACAGAGTGCAGGAAATTATATGAAAGAAGGAGAAGATAGTTAGACCTGGAGAGGACAGGAGCTCCACAAGGAGAGCAACTGAAGCAAAAAATCTGGGCACAAGGTTTTTGTTTTTGTTTTGTTTTGTTTTGTTTTGTTTTGTTTTTTTCTGAGACTGATACTCCAACCAAGGACAATGCATGGATATAACCTAGAACCCCTGCTCAGATATACCATGGCAGCTCAGGATCCAAATGGGTTCCCTATTAAAGGGAAAAGGGACTGTCTCTGACATGAACTCACTGCCAGGCTCTTTGACCACCACCCATTGAGAGGGAGCAGCCTTGCCAGGTTACAGAGGCAGACAATGAAGCCATTCCTGATGAGGCTAGTGTCAGAAGGAAGGGGAGGAAGACCTCTCCTATCAGTGGACTTGGAGAGGGGAATTGGAGGAGATGAGGAAAAGTGGGTGGGATTGGGAGGGAATGAGGGAGGGGACCACAGCTGAGATACAAAGTGAATAAACTATAATTAATATAAAATAAACTTAATTAAAAAATAAAAAAGAAATATATTTTGGATTACTTCTTCTGTCTCTCTGTCTTCATTGGCTTTAACTATCGACTTGATTCAGCCTATGGTGATCTAAGAAGGAAGTCTCATGTAAGAGATTTTCCTTCTTATACTCTCCTAAGGGCATATCTATGGGGAATGTCTTGATTGATTATTAATGTAGAAGGGTCCAACCCTCTGTGGTTGGCACCATTCTGTAGACAGGTGATCCTTGGTTATAAAGGAAAGCTAGCTGAGCCTGAGCCTCTGAATGAGCCAGCAGGTACTCTTCCTGGATGAATTCTGCTTTAAGTTCCTATTTAAATTCTTGTGTTGACTTCTTGCAATGATGACCTGTGATCTCTCAGTTGAAGTAAAACTATTCTTTTTATTAATTTTTTATATTAATCACAGGTTATTTACTTTGTATCCCAGCTGTAGCCCCCTCCCTCATTCCTTCCCAATCCCACCCTCCCTCTTTCATCTCCTCCCTGCCCCTTTCCAAATTCACTGCTAGGTGAGGTCCTCCTCCCCTACCATCTGACCCTAGCTTATCAGGTATCTTTAGGACCGGCAGCATGTCCTCCACTGTGGCCTAGCAAGGCTGATCCTCCCTCGGGGGCGGGGGGAAGCAGCCAGTCATTGAGTTCATGTCAGAAATAATTCCTGTTCCCCTTACTAGGGTACCCACTTGGATACTGAGCTACCATGGGCTGCGTCCGAGCAGAGGTTCTACATTATATCCATACATGGTCCTTGGTTGGAAAAACAGTCTCATAAAGGGATGCTGTGCCATGATATATTTTGTCCTTGTGGAGCTCTTGTCCTCTCCAGGTCATATTAACTCCCTTTTTATAGTATGATTCCCTGTACTCTGCCGAAGGTTTGGTTATGAGTCTCCACATCTGCTTTGATACACTGCTAGGTAGAGTCTTTCAGAGGCCCTCTGCAATAGGCCCCTGTCCTGTTACTTAAAACCATTATTTCTTTTAAAAAATTATGTAAGGTATGTATGCTGTAATACGGCTAATGTATATAACTATTTCATATTCTTTAAAGAATGATTTAAATATTTAAATTACTAACATTAACCCACATATTTCAAACATGGTGTAAATTCTAATTCATACTGTCATTTATATGTCATATTTAAATGATACATTTTGTTTTAACAATTTGAAATATAGCTTCTTTTTCTGTCTTTGACTGCCTTCTGTAGAAATTTACCCAGCTGCCAGTCCAAATTTCTCACCCAGACTCAGAGACTCTCATCACCTATCCAACAGGGTATTGAGGCTGCCAAGTTGGCATCAAGTCTCTTATTAGCTTCAAGAAGACTTGAGACAGAAGCTGTCAACACTTCTTCTTTGGCGTCTATGTGACTGTGAAGAATGATCACATTTTAGTCAAAAGAATCTTGTCCACTTATAGTCTAAGAAAAGCATGTTTGGCTAAGGGATATTTTTTCTTGTACACTGTTCACAAATATAAAATTCTCAGTTACTTGTGTTACTCTTTTTGTTGCAAATTAAAGAAGTTATTCTGAAGCAACTGAGAAAGAGGGAAAAAAAAACATTGATTTCTCCTGAGATGATTTGAATCAGTAAGGAATACACAGCCATACAAAGAAACCATACAAAGAAAGCATTCACCATCATTCATTTGTGACAATTGTTGCACAAACAGCAATAAAAATTTTCCACATTTTTTCTTATTCTATATGAAAAATAAATTTGTCTCAATTTTATATTGTCTTTCAGATCTGATACACTGTTCCTGAGCACAACCAAAATTGACAAACCTTTTTAGTCAAATTATAGATTATTAAATTTAGAGACTTACAGGGTGAGAAAAATAATTTGTATATTATTACTTATGAGTAAGCATTTGTAACTACTATACCATTTGTGTTATGACCAATAAAATACAGAATTTTCTCATCTTCTTCAGTGAGATCTGATTTAAGGGAGGTACTTGAATGACAGTAAATCAAATATTATTTTTGGAGAATGACAATATTCTACAATTATTAAAAGGATCCCTCGGTAAATGGTTCTGGGATCACACAATGTTAAAAAGTAAAAAAGTCAATTCTGGTAAATTTAATTTATTCCTGAAATACTTGGAACCTTAATCTTTTTCACTGTACACCCTGAGACTTCTAGGGAGATTTAACAGTCACTTCTCTTACAGGTGTTTAAAGACAAAACTCCACCTGCACTTTATATCTATAAATATTTATTCTTACTATCACATTATATGAAATAGAACTTTAAATCCAGTACTGTAAGATAATGGACATGACATATAAATGTTTATTTATAGTGTCTGTTGCTCATACACATAACAATAAGACATTTTAAAATTTACTTGTGAATTATATGTTGTTCTCTCTTACCTATCTATTAATTAATTATTACCATTTATTCAATTTGTATCCCAGCTGTGGCACACCTACAATCCTCCCATTCCTTCCTCCCTCCCTCTTTTTCTCCTTTTTCCCTCCCCCAGTCCTCTGAAAGAGAAGGACCTCCTTCCTTTTTAACTGACCCTAGCCTATCAGGTCTCATCAGTACTGGCTGCATTCTCTTCCTTTGTGGCCTTGCAAGGCTTCACAAACCAGGGAGGCGTGATAAAAGAGCTAGCCACTGTGTTCATGTCAGCAACAGCCCCTGATACCCTTTCTAGGGAACCCACTTTGTAACTGAGCTGCTATGGGCTACATCTGTGCAGGGATTCTAAATTATCTCCATGCATGGTCATGGGTTGGGTCTTTGCAGGCCTCTCTGGGCCCAGGATATTTGGCTCTGTTGATCTCCTTGTGGAGTTCCTGTCCCCTCCAGGTCTTTCTTTTTTTTAATTAAATTTTTCTTTTTTATATTAACTACAGTTTATTTACTTTGTATTCCAACTGTAGCCCCATCCCTCATTCCCTCCCAATCCCACCTTCCCTCCCTCATCTCCTCCCTACCCCTCTCTAAGTCCACTAATGGGGGAGGTCCTCTTCCCCTTCCATTTGATCCTAGCTTATTAGGTCTTATCAGGACTAATTACAGTGTCCTCCTCTGTTGCCTAGCAATGTTGCACTTCCCTGGGAGGGGGCAAGAAGGGAGGTCAAAGAGCCAGCCATTATGTTCATGTCAAAGACAGTTCAGACAGTCCCTGTTCCCCTCACTATGGAACCCATTTGGATACTGAGCTGCAATGGGCTACAGCCAAGCAGGGCTTCTAGGTTATATCCATTCATGGTCCTTGGATGGAGAAACAGTCTCAGAAAAGACCCCTGGGCCCAGATATATTTGGTCCTTGTGGAAGTCCTGTCCTATCTAGGTCATACTAACCCCTCCTTCTTTTATATGATTCCCTGTACTCTGCCTAAGGTTTGGTTACGAGTCTCAGCATTTCTTTTGATACATTGCTAGGTAGAGTCTTTCAGGTGCCTTCTGTGGTAGGCTCCTGTCCTGTTACTTGTTTTCTCCTATTTCCAATGTACCAGAGATTTCCTGCACTCTTCCCAAAGATAGACTATGAGTATGAGTCTCAGCAACTTTGATACCCTGCTGGGTAGAGTCTTTCAGAGGCTCTCTGTTGTAGGCTCCTGTCCTTTTTCCCATTCTTCTCCTACTTCAGACATCTATACTGTTTGCTCTTATGAGTGCGGTTTCAGCCTCTTCACTAGAGTCCTATTTGTTTAGCTTTTTTATTACTATAGATTTATTATGTTTTTCCTATATTATATGGCTAATATCCACATATAAGCGAGTGTATACCATGTGTTTCTTTCTGCTTCTGGGTTACCTCACTCGGGATGACCTATTCTAGTTCCATTTACTGGTGTATACATTTCATGATTTCCTTATTTTTAATTGCTGAGTAGTATTCCATTGTATAAATGTACCACAATTTCTGTATCCAATCCTCAGTTGAAGATAAGTTCTGGACAGTTGTTTAAACACCAAATAAAAATATTCCTTTTGGATGTATTTTACATTTGAGTGCATATATTCACTTATAAACACATTATGAAACCATAGCCTAGTTCAGGGAAAATTTTTCAGTGTCTGCTTTACAAGCATAAAGACCTGAATTTGGACCACTAGCATACACACACACATATAGAAACACACAGACAAGGTCCAAGTCATCTATAACACTTGGGCAAATGTCCACAGAAGAAAGGCAGACAGATCCCTAGAGTTTGCTGGAATATACTGGAGTAGAGTCTGTCTAGTGCATAAGTGAGTGGTTGAGGAATACATACAATGTCCACCTATACCTTTCACCAACATGATCATACCTTCCCCCATTCTCCTCAGATCTCAGCTGAAATTTTTTTTTCCTTTACATTAGGCTCTTTAACACCCTTTTATAATCTGGATGCTCAGCTTACCTTTAAAATTTGATTTTCCTTTAATCATTTTATTTTTTATAAATTTATTTATTTATTCTTATAAATTAGTTTATTCACATTGTATCCCAGCTGTAGCCCCTTCCCTCATACCTTCCCAAACACACCCTACCACCTTCATCTCCTCCTATGCCTGTCCCCAAGTCCACTGATAACAGAGTTCCCCGATTCCTTCTGACCCTAGCCTATCAGGTCTCATCAGGACTGGTTACACTGTCTTCATCTGTGGCCTAGAAAGGCAGCTCTGCTCTCAGGGCCGGGGGTTGGGGGATTAAAGAGCCAGCAACTGAGTTCATGTCAGAGACAATACCAGATTCCCTTACTAGAGAAACCACTTGGAGACTAAGCTGCCATGGACTACATCTATTCAGAGGTCCTTGGTTGGAGTATCAGTCTCAGAAAAGACCCCTTTGTCCATATTTCTTGGTTCTGTTGCTCTCCATGTGGAGCTCCTGTCCTCTCTAATCTTTCTCTCTCCCCCTTCTTTCATAGGATTCCCTCCACTCTACCCAAAGTTAGGGTATGAGTCTCAGCATCTGTTTTGATACCTTGTTGGATAGAGTCTTTCAAAGGTCCTCTGTGGTAGGTTCCTGTACTGTTTTCTCCCTTCTTCTGATGTCAGTCTCTTATGCCTTTCTGAGTGAGAACTGATCATCTTACCCAGGGTCCTTCTTCTTGCTTAGCTTCTTTAGGTGTTCAGATTTTAGTATGTTTATCCTATTTTATAGGTCTAATATACACTTATAAGTGAGTATATACCATGTGTGTCTTTCTGCTTCTGGGATACCTCATTCAGGATGATCTTCTCTACTTCCCACTATTTGCTGACAAATTTCATGATATCCTTGTTTTTAATTGCTGAGTAGTGTTGCATTGTGCAAATGCACCACAATGTTTGTATACATTCCTCATTTGAGGGACATCTGGGTTGGTTCCAGTTTCTAGATATTACAAATAAAGGTAATTTGAACATGGTTGAGCAATAGTCCTTGTTGTATTCTTGAGCATATTTTAGATATATGCCTAGGAGTGCTACACCTGGATCTTTTTTTTTCAAATATTTATTTTTCATATTAAATACAGTTTATTCACTTTGTATCCCTGGTCTATCCTCATTCCTCATTCCCTCCTAATCCCACCTTCCATCTGTCATCTCCTCCCATGTGCCTCTTCAAGTTCAATATATAGCTGGATCTTGAGGAATCATTATTCCCAACGGTCTGAAAAAGTGCCAGATTGATTTCCAAAGTGTTGTACAAGTTTATGTTGCCACCAGCAAAGGAGGAGGATTCCCCTATTTCCATATACTTTTCAGCACATGTTGTCACTTGATTTTTTGATGTTAGCCATTCTGATGGATGTAAGGTGAAATCTCAGGGGCATTTTGATTTGCATTCCTTTCTTTTTCTTTTTCTTTTTTCTTTTTTGCATTTCTCTTGTGAATAAGGATGTTGAGGATTTCTTTAAGTGTTTCTCTGCCATTTGATATTCTTCTATTGTGAATTCTCTGTTTAGCTCTGTAACCCATTTTAAATTGGATTACTTGATTTATTACTGTTTAACTACTTCAGTTTTTTAAATGTATTCTGGATATTAGTCCTCTGTCAGATACAGGGTTGATGAAGATCCTTTCCCAATATGTAGGCTGTCATTTTGTTCTGATGACAGCATCCTTTGCTTTACAGAAGATTTTTATTTTCATGTTCCCTTTTATTGGTTGTTGATCTTAAAGCCTGTGCTGTTGGTATTCTGTCCAGGAACTTGTCTCCTGTGCCAACGAAATCAAGATTCTTCCCCACATTTTCTTCTAACAAAAAACCTGTGTGTCTGGATTTATGTTGAGGTCTTTGATTCACTTGGACTTTAGTTCTATGCAGGGTGATAAATATGGATCTATTTGGATTTTTCTACATGTAGACATAAAGTTAGACCGGCACCATTTGTTGAAGATGCTGTCTTTTTTCCACTGTATGCTTTTGGCTTCTTTATCAAAAATAAAATAACTTCAGTTCATGGATTTATTTCTGGGTGTTCTATGATTCCACTTATGCACAATTCTGTTTTTCTGCCAGTACAATGCTGTTTTTATTATTATTGCTCTGTAGTACAGCTTGAGATAAGGGATGGAGATACCTCCAGACCATCTGTTTTTGTACAAGATTGTTTAAGTAATTCTGTTTTTTGTTTGTTTGTTTGTTTGTTTTTCCATATAAAATTAAGAATTGTTCTTCAAGGTCTGTATAGAATCGTGTTGGTATTTTGATTGGAATTGTATTGAATAAGTATTTGAATAGGTATATAGGATTGCCATATAGGTAATAGGATTGCCATTTTCACTATGTTAATCCTACCTATTCCATCTTTTCAACTTCTGATACCTTCTTCAATTTCTTTCTCCAGAGACTTCAAGGTTTTTTTTTTTTTTTTTTTTTTTTTTTGCAGTTTCTTTCACTTGTTTGGTTCGAGTCACACCAAAGTACTTTATGTTATTATTAGTGGCTATTGTGAAGGTTGTAGTTTTCCTAATTAATTTATTTCTCAGGCCATTTGTCTTTCATATACAGGAAGGCTACTGATTTTTTTTTTTTTAGTTAATTTTGTATCCAGCCACTTTGCTGAAGGTGATTATCAGCTGAAGCAGTTCTATGGTTCAAGTTTTGGGGTCACTCTTGTATATTATCATATGATCTGGATATAGTGATATTTAACTTCTTACTTTCTGATTTATTGATCTAGCTAGGACTTCAAGTTCTAGGTGAAAAAATTATGGAGAGCATGGACAGCCTTGCTTTGTCCCTATTTCAGTGGGATTGATTTAAGTTTGTCTCCATTTAGTTTGATGTTGACTATAAGCTTGTGGTATATTTTCTTTACTATGTTTACGTATGTGCCTTACATCCCCGATCTCTCCAAGACTTTAAACATGAATGGGTGTTGGATTAGTCAATTGTTTTTTTGGCATCTAAGGAGATGATCATGTGGTTTTTCTCCTTCAGTTTGTTTATATGGTAGATTACACTGATGGGTTTCCACCCCTGAATACCTGGGATAAAGCTTACTTAGTCATGGTGGATGAAATCTTTTATGTGTTCTTAGGTTTCATTTGTAAGTATTTTATTATTTTTGCATCAATGTTCATAAGAGAGATAGGTTTGAAGTTCTCTTTTTTTGGGTCTTTGTGTGGCTTTGGTACCAAGGTGACTCTGGCTTCATAGAATGAGTTTGACTATGCTCCTTTTGTTTCTATTTTGGGGAATAGTTTGAAGAGCATTGGAGTAAGTTCTTCTTTGAAGTTCCTGAAGAAGTCTGCCCTGACACTGTCTAGAACTGGACTTTTTTCAGAATGGAGACTTTTGTTGGGTGCTTTTATTTCCTTGTAGGATTTAGGGCTATTTATTCTATTTACCTGATCTTGATTTAATTTTGGTGAATGGAATCTATCAAAAAAGGTGTATTTCATTTATATATTCAAATTTTGTGGCATGTACGCTTTTGTAGCAAGACCTAATGATTGTTTAGTTTTCCTCAGTGTCTGTTCTTATGTCATGCTTTTCATTTCTGATTTTGGTGTTTTGGATAGTTTTCCTCTGCCTTTTAGTTAGTTTAGCTAAATGCTTGTCTATCTTGTTGATTTTCACAGAGAACCAGCTCTTGGTCTCATTGATAATTTGAATTGTTTTCTTTGTTTCTAATTCATTGACTTCAGGTCATATTTTTATTACTTCCAATAGTCTATTCCATTTTGGTGTGTCTGATTCTTTTTTTTTTTTCTAGTGCTTTTATGTGTGCCATTAAGTTGCTTCTATGAGATGTCTCAAACTTCTGTCTGGAAACACATATTGTTATGAAATTTCCTCTTAGCACTGCTTTCTTTTATTTTTTTTATTTTATTTTATTTTTTATTGTTAGTTACATTTTATTAATTCTGTATCCCAGCTGTATCCTGCTCCCACATTCCCTCCCAATCCCACCCTTCCTCCCTCATCTCCACCCTGCCCCTTTCCAAGTCCACTGATCAGGGGGACCTCCTCCCCATTCATCTGATCCTGTTTTATCAGGTATCATCTGGACTGGCTGCAAAGTCCTCCTCTGTGGCCTAACAGGACTGCTCCTCCCTTGGGGGTGGGGAGGTCAAAGAGTCAGCCATTGAGCTCCTGTTAGAAATAGTCCTTGTTCCCCTTACTATGGGAAACCAATTGTTACTGAGCTACCTCGGACTACATCTGAGCAGAGGTTCTAGGTTATATCCATACATGGTCCTTGGTTGAATGTCAGTCTGAGAAAAGACCTTGTGCCCAGATATATTTGGTCCTTGTAGAGCTCCTATCCTTTCTCCATCGTACTAACTCCCCTTCTTTCATATGATCCCTGTACTCTGCCGAAGGTTTGATTATGAGTCCTTGTATCTGCTTTGAAAATACTGCTAGTTAGAGTCTTTCAGATGCCTTCAGTAGACTCCTGTCATTCATTCAATGCACATTTCATCTGTCTTTCTAAATGAGGATTGTTCATCTTACCCCATATCCGCACTCTTGATTACTTTTTTAGGTGTATAGATTTCATTATGTTTATCATATCTTATAGGTCTATATAAGCGAGTATATACCGTGTTTGTCTTTATCCTTCTGGGATATTTCACTCAGAATGATCTTTTCTAGATCCCACCATTTGCCTGCAAATTTCATGATTTCTTCCTTTTTGATTGCTGAGTAGTATTCCATTGTGTAAAAATACCACAATTTCTGTATCCATTCCTCCGTTGATGGACATCTGGGTTGTTTCCAGGTTCTTGCTATTACAAATAAAGCTGCTATAAACATGGTTGAGCAAATGTCTCTGTTGTGTACTTGAGCAAATTTTGGGTATATACCTAGCAGTGGTATAGCTGGGTCTTGAGGAAGCACTATTCCTAGTTGTCTGAGAAAGTGCCAGATAGATTTCCAAAGTGGTTGTACCAGTTTACATCCCCACCAGCAGTGAAGAAGGGTTCCCCTTTCTCCACAACCTCTCCAACATGTGTTGTCACTTGAGTTTTTCATCTTGGCCATTTTGATAGGTGTGAGGTGAAATCTCAGGGTCGTTTTGATTTGCATTTCCCTGATGGCTAATGAGGTTGAACATTTCTTTAAGTGCTTCTCTGCCATTCGATATTCTTCTGTAGAGAATTCTCTGTTTAGCTCTGTTCCCCATTTTTAATTGGATTACTTTGTTTGCTGCTTTTCAGCTTCTTTAGTACTTTGTATATACTGGATATTAGTCCTCTGTCAGATATAGGGTTGGTGAAGATTCTTTCCCAATCTGTAGGCGTCTTTTTGTTTTGATGACAGTATACTTTGCTTTACAGAATCTTTCCAGTTTCATGAGGTCCCATTTATTGGTTGTTGCTCTTAGAGCCTGTGCTGTTGGTGTTCTGTTCAGGAAGTTGTCTCCTGTGCCAATGAGTTCTAGGCTGTTCCCCACTTTTTCTTCTAACAGATTTAGAGTATCTGATTTTATGTTGAGGTCTTTGATCCACTTGGACTTTAGTTTTGTGCAGGGTGATAAATATGGATCTATTTTCATTTCTCTGAATGTAGACATCCAGATGGACCAGCACTATTTGTTGAAGATGCTGTCTTTTTTTTCCATTGAATGGTCTTGGCTTCCTTGTCAAAAATCGAGTATTCATAGGTGTGTGGGTTTATTTCTGGGTCTTCTATTCGGTTCCATTGATCCTCCTTTCTGTTTTTATGCCAATACCATGCAGTTTTTAATACTATTGCTCTGTAGTACAGCTTGAGATCGGGAATGGAGATACCTCCAGATGATCTGTTGTAGTACAGGATTGTTTTAGAGATTCTGGGTTTTTTGTTTCTCCATATGAAGCTGATAATCTTTTTTTTTCAAGGTCCATAAAGAATTGAGTTGGTTTTTTGATGGGAATTGCATTGCATCTGTAGTTTTAGCACTGCTTTCATTGTGTCCCATAAGTTTGGGTAAGTAATGCCTTCATTTTCATTGAATTTCAATAAGTCTCTAATTTCTCTTTTATTTCTTCCCTGAACAATCTGTTACTGAGAAGAGAGTTGATTTGTTTCTATGTGTATGTCTTTTTGTTATTTAGTTGTTTTTGAGATCTATTTATAGGCTATGGTGGTCTGATAGGATACAAGGGATTATTTAAATATTATTGTATCTGGTGAGGCTTGCTTTGTGCCCCACTGTATGGTCAATTATTGAAAAAGTTCCATGAGGTGATGAAAAGAAAGTATACTCATTTGAGTTTGGGTGAAAAGTTCTGCAAACATTTATTAGCTCCATTTGATTTAGGACCTCTGTAAGTATCATTATTTCTCTATTTAGCTTCTGTCTAGATGTGCCTTGGTGAGAGGGGAATGTTGAAGTCTTCCAATATTTAGGTGTTGGAATCAATGTGTGATTTAAGCTTTAATATTTTTTTTCTATTTACAAATGCAGGTGCTCTTCTATTTAGGACAAAGATGTTCAGGATTGTGATGCCCTCCCGGTGAATTTTTTGTTTGATGAGAATGAAATGCCTCTCATCATCTTTTTTGATTAATTTTGGTTGAAAGTCTATTTTATTAAATATTAGGATAATTACTCCAGCTTATTTTCTGGGTTTGTTTGCTTGAAAAACATTTTTTCCAGCCCTTTACTCTGAGATAGCTCCTATCTTTGTTGCAGAACTGTGATTCTTGGATATAGCAGAATGTTTCATTCTGTTTCCATAACCCTTCTGTTAGTAGTTTCTTTTTATTGGAGAGTTGAGTCCATTGATGTTGATAGATAATAGTGACCAATGAATGTTAGTTTCTTTTATTGTAGAGTTGGTGGTGTTACTGTGTATCAATGCTTGTTCACTTTTAATTTTTTTGTTGTAAAGTTATCTATATCTTGTGTTTTCTTGGGTGTAGTTGACTTGATTAGATTGGTGTTTTCCTTCTAGTATCTTCTGTAAGGTTGGGTTGCTGTGTAGATATTGTTTAAGGTTAGTTTTCAGGGAATATTTTGTTTTCTCCATCTATGTTTATTGAAAGATTTGCCAGGTATAGTAGTCTGGATTGGTATATGTTTCCTCTTAGAATCTGCATGACATCCACCCAGGCCCTTCTGTCTTTCATAGTTTCTGTTGAGATGTCTGGAGTGATTCTGATAGGTCTAACCTTATACGTTACTTGGCCGTTTCCCCTTGCTGCTTTTAATTTTTTCTTTATTCTGCAGATTTGCTGTTTTGACTATTATGTGATGTGAGGAATTTCTTTCTGGTCTAGTTTATTTGGTGTTCCATAGGCCTCTTGTATGTTTATGGACATTTCTTTCTTTGAGTTGGGAAATTTTTTTATGATTTTTTTGAAAATATTTTCTGGATCTTGGAGCCTTTAACATTCTTATTCTTCTATTCCTATTATTTTTAGATTTTGCCTTCTCATGGCATCCATGATTTGTTTGATGTTTTTTGTTTGGAACTTTTCCAATTTTACTTTGTCTTTGAGAGAAGTGTCCATTTCTTCAATTGGATCTTCAGCACCAGAGATTCTCTCTTTCATCTCTTGTATTCTGCTGATGATGCTTACCTTTCTGGTTCTTGATCCTGATCTTTTCTACAGCTCCAGGATTTTCTCTGTGTTTTCTGTATTGATTCTTGTTCTGTTTTCATATCTTGCACCATTTCCTTCCTCTGTTTGAACATGGTTTCCTGTCTTTCCATGATGGCCCAGATTTTTTTGTTCCTTAACTCTCTGTATGCCACTCTTTCTGCCTCTACTTGTCCCTCTATTTTTTCTGGCTTTATTTGTCTGTATTTCTTTGAAAGCTTTGTTCATTTTCTTTCTATATGCCTCCATTTGTGCCCCTACCTGCGTCTCTGTTTGGCTGTATTTGCCTGTATTTCTTTGGGGACTTTGTTTCCTCTTTATGTGTCATTAATAACTGGATAAGCATAGTTTTAAAATCATTTTCCTGTGTTTCCAATGATTTAAAATATCCATTGATTTTTGGGGTTCCTGGTGAAGCCACGTTGTCCTGATTTCTGTTGGATGTGTTCTTATGCTGACCTCTAGCCATTTGCTTATCTGTAACCTTTGCAGTTTGTTCCTGGAGTCTGTACTTCAGACTGGATCTGTCTGTCTCTGGTGTCTGGAGTATTGTTCAGGAAGATGAGAGAGGTCCACTAGTTTGAAAATGAATATTGGTGTTACAGCTGTAGTTAAGGGAAGAATGTCGCAGGCACATATGTACAAGTGCAGGCATGTGCGTGGATGTGTGCCTTGAAGGACAGGGTGATAGAGTATGTAGATGACTGGAAGGGTAGAGCTTAATTGTGGGAGGGTATGCGGGTGCTAGTGTTGTTCGCAGGAGCAATTTGATTGTGCAGTTTCTCTGAATACCTCAGTGGCCTACAGGCCTATCTTACTGTCCTTCTGGTATTCAGATTTGTCTGGGCTGCAGGCATTGTTTGCCTGTACTCTACTGGTAGACCTACAGAAGAGGGGCTTCAGTGTTGAGAATGCTGTCCCAAGGATCCCTATGTTGCCCACTGTGAGGATGTAGGTGGGAGGTATCTGATGTCTGGCTGGTAGTATAGAGGGTCCCTGGATCTAGGGCTCTTCAAGCACTCACTTGAATGTGCACTTAGTTAGCTCTTGGGCCTAATTGGAATACAAAGTGTTTCTCCCTGTTCTCTACTCTCAGATATGGGCCACCAGAGGAAAATGAGTGTAAGAGATCTATCAGCTCAGTGTTTCCACTGTTTGGCCTCTGGGCAGGGAGGCCTGTACTTGGGGTAGCTGCCTATGCAGTTTCAGTCACAGAGCATGGTCTAACAGCAGTCCACCTTGGGAGGCCTACCTATGCAGTTTCAGTCACTGAGAACAGAGTATCTTGCTTGGGGCAACCACTGCTGCTTCAGCCATAGCAGGGAGACCAGTGCTTGGGACAAGGGGAAGTGAAGGGGAAGTAGCTGAATATTTGCTATTCTCAGTCTCTGGATACCTCCAAGGGTGACCTGGATCCAAACTGTCCCAGCTCACAGGTTGTCCCCTTTCACCCAGGAAGCCTCAATGGGATATTTTGGTTTCAGCTGCCTCTCTACTCACCAATTTTGGAGTTTTGGATCCTGTGCCACAAAGATATGATGTGGGCTGAACCACACCCTTTAATCATTTTAAATAACTATAAAATACCATGTTTTATTTTCAGAATGGTGTATTTACAGAAAATGGCTGAGAAAAATGATGGAAGGTACTCAGTGAATCACCCAATTTTGTAGATAACAATGATCAAGTCTTAAAGAAGCCTAGCCCCTTAAATAGAAGCAGAGAACTGATAAAATTATGAATTATGTTACCTGGGTCAAATATACTAGTAATTCTTTTCTCCAACTTGAGTTCCAGAGTTGATTTGTGTCATCCTTAGTGAACGATGTCAGTTAGAAATTACAGGTCATTGATTGCAATATCAGTCTCACAAAGACCGCTGGGCCCAGATTTTTTGGTTCTGTTGCTTTCCTTGTGGAACTCCTGTCCAGATGTAGCTCATGGCAGCTCAGTGTACAAGTGGGTACCCTACTAAAGGGAACAGGGACTGTCTCTGACATGAACTCAGTGGCTGGTCTTTGATCACCTCCCCCTGATGGGGGAGCAGCCTTACCATGCCACAGAGGAAGACAATGCAGCCAGTCTTTATGAGACCTGGAAGACTAGGGTCAGATGGAAGGGGAGGAAGACCTGCACTATCAGTGTACCAGGAGAGGGACAAGGGAGGAGAAGAGGGAGGAAGTGTAGGATTAGAAGGGACAAGAAAAAAAAAAAAAGGTAGGTCATTGGATTCTCTGTCCTCCATCTTTAGAGCTTGGCAAACTTCAGCATCTTTGATTCTGATTATCTGAATATAAAAGAAGGCTTGCTGTTGACAAAAGGAAACTTTCTTCTCTTTCACAGGGTACACAAGAATGAATGTGTTAAATGATAATCAACATTGTTTTGGCTTACCAATTGCTATCTCTTAAACAGAGGTGGTAAAACTGCATTTGACTTGAGAGGACAGTAGGGTAAAGACACACTGAGGCTTGTATAGGAATACAAACTTTTGGATGGCTGGGAGTGGACATTACACTGGACAGGCTACATGCTGTCTTCATCTATTCATATGGTCTGGTCTGAGTTCCTTGTAATTACTCATTGGAAGGTAATACAATTGAATTGAAAATAAAAATCTGCTTATTTATTTTTCAGAATGACTTTTATTTCAGATGTATTCTTAGTCAGTCAAAAGGTATGTTCCAAAATCTTATTTTTACAGGATGTGTCAATGAAGAATGGCTGTAAAAACCAACAAAAGGGAGTTACAGAGTAAAATTCTTTGAAGCCAAACCACAGCTGTTTGAAGAGTGGCAATATGATACTATATAACTGCCATTATTGCTAACTACTTGACTTCACAGGGTTTTTTTAGAAATTCACTAGTATATCTTGTACTTATGGCTAAAAGGAACAGTTACAGTCAATGGCAGTGCTAAAACACAAATCTCACCTTGTCAAAAGCTGCCATGGATAAAAAGTTCTCATCTGCTCTGGATCCATTAAGATAAACAACTTGAGAATTACAGATGCATTTATTGTAGACACTTTAAGATTGTAAGAATATTTAGTAATAAAAGTATCTGACAGAAAACAAAATTTCAAGATGAAAAATAAGTATAGATAATATGTTACAAACTAAATCATACATGAGTAGTAAATAGTGACAACTTAATTCTACCTGTGACCATAAAGCTTGATTGATGTTTAATGTAGGCAGGAACTTTAAACTTTTCAACACAAACCAAAGTTCTTTTATTATTTATTTATTATTAATTACAATTTATTCACTTTGTATATCTGCTCTAGCACACTCCCTTATATCTCTTCCCAGTCCCACCCTACCTCCTTTTATTTCCCCTACATTCTTCCCCTAGTCCACTGACAGGGGAGGTCCTCTTCCCCTTCTATCTGACCCTAGCCTATCAGGTCTCATCAGGACTGGCTGTAATGTCTTTCTCTGTGGCCTTGCAAGGGTGCAACCCCGCAGAGGGAGGTGATCAAAGAGCCTACCACTGAGTCCATGTCAGAGACAGACCTTTCTCCTCTTAATAGGGAACCCATATGGAAACTTAGTTGCCTGTGGGCTACATCTCACCAAGAGGTCTAGGTCCTCTCCATGCACCTTGGAGAGTCTCTGCAGGCCTCCATGGGCCCAAAATTTTTGGCTCTGATGTTCTCCATGTGGAGTTCCTATCTCCTCCATGTCTTTCCATCTCCCCCTTCTTCTTTAAGATACCCTGCATGCTGCCCAGAGTTTGGCTATGAGTCTCAGCATCTGCTTCGATACTCTGATGGGTAGTATCTTTCAGAGGCCCTCTGCGGAAGTCTCCTGTCCTGGTCCCTGTCTTCTCCTACTTCCGATGTCTATTATGTTTGCCCTTCTGAATGAGGATTAAGCATCTTCCCTGTGGTCCTCTTTGTTTAGCTTCTTTAGGACTATACATTTTAGTATGGTTATCTTACATTACATGGCTAATATCCACTTATAAATAAGCATATACAATATGTGTCTTTCTGCTTCTGGGTTACCTCACTTGGGATGATCTTTCTATTTCCATTATTGTACCTGTAAATTTCATGATTTCCTTGTTTTTAATTGCTGGGTAGTTTTCTATTGTGTAAATATCCCACAACTTCTGTATCACTTCTTCAGTTAAGGGATATCTAGGTTGTTTCCAGATTCTGGGTATTATGAATAAAACTGGTATGAACATAGTTGAGCAAATGTCCTTGTTTTATGGTTGATCATCTTTCAAATATATGCTCAGGAGTTGTATAGGTGGATCTTTTTAAAATTATTTTTATTTTTATATTAATTATATTTTATTCGCTTTGTATCCCAGCTGTAGCTCCCTCCTTCATTTAATCCCGATCCCATCCTCCCTCATCTCCTCCCATGCCCCTCTCCAAGTCCACTTATAGGGGAGGTCCTCCTCCCTTTCCATCTGACCCTAGTTTATCAGGTCTTATCAGGACTGGTTGCATTGCTCTCCTCTGTGGGGGGTTCAAGAATTAGTCCCTGAGTTCATGTCAGAGACAGTCCCTGTTCCCCTTACTAGGGAACTCACTTGGATACTGAGCTGCCATGAGCTACATCTGAGCAAATGTTCTAGGTTATATCCACTAATGGTCCTTGTTTGGAGTGTCAATCTAAGAAAAAAGAAAAAAAAAAAAACTGTACCCAGATATTTTGGTTCTGTTGCTCTCTTTGTAGAGCTCCTATCTTCTTCAGGTCTTACTATCTTGAGGTAGCACTATTCCTATCTTTGTGAGAAAGGGCCAGACTGATTTCTGAAGTGCTTGTACACATTTACACTCCTACCAGCAATGGAGGAGGGTTGCTGTTTCTCAACACTCTCTCCAACATGTGTCATTCCTCGAGATTTTTACCTTAGCCTTTCTGATGAGTGTGCAGTGGAATCTCAGGGTCATTTTGATATGCCTTTCCCAGATGAGTAAGATCACTGAGCATTTCTTCAATTGTTTCTCTGCCATTCTATATTCCTTTGTTGAGAATTCTCTGTTTAGCTCAGTACCCCATTTTTTAAAATTTTATATACTTGGTTTGTTGGTGTTTAACTTCTTGAGTTCTTTGTATATTCTGGATATTAGCTCTCTGTAAGATGTAGGGTTAGTGAAGATCTTTTACTAGTAAAAATTCTAAAGCCCTCCTGTATGTAAGACAAATAAATTGAGAAAGAAATTAAGAAAATAATACCCACTTTAAGAGCCACTAATAACTTAAAGTACCTTGGTGTGACTTGAACCAAGCAAGTGAAAGACCTGTATGAAAAAACTCATGCCTCTCAGGAAAGATATTGAAGAAGATATCAGAATGTTTGAAGATCTCCCATGTTCATGGATTGGTAGAATTTACAAAGTGAAATTGGCCATCCTACCGAAAGCAATCTACAGATTTAATGCAATTCCCATCAAAATACCAACACAATTCTTTACACATCTTGAAAGAACATTTCTCAATTTCATATGAAAAAAAAAAACAGAATAACTAAAATAATCCTGTATAATAAAAAATCTTCTGGAAGTATCTCAATCACTGTTTTCCACTTGTACTATAGAGCAAGAGTAATAAAAACTGCATGGTACTGGCATTGAAACAGACCTCTGGATCAATGGAATCAAATTGAAGATCCAGAAATAAACCCATATACCTATGAATTCTTGATTTTTGACAAAGAAACCAAAACTATACAATGGAAAAAGATAGCATCTTCAACAAACTGTGCTGGTGTAACTAGATGTCTTCATGTAGAAAAAGGCAAATAGATCACCTTGCCAAAAATAAAGTCTGGGAAGATCAAAGACCTCAAAATAAAACCATACATACTAAATCTGTTAGAAGAAAAAGGGAAGAAGAGTCTTGACCCCATTGCCACAGGAGACAGCTTCCTGAACAGAACAACATCAGCACAGGCTCTAAGATCAGCAACCAATAAATGGGATTTCATGAAATTAAAAAGCTTATGTAAAGCAAAGGATACCTCGTCAGAACAAAACCTAACTCCTTTTTCCTTAAAGATTTAGCAATTTACTCGAATGGGCATTTCCTTTGATTTTTTTTTTCTCTTACAAATGCTTACACAATAAACTCTTATTTTGCATATTTATTATATTTCACTAATACTATACTTATGCATGGATATTTTTCATCTCTCTTTCTTTCTTTGAACCTATCTAGTAGGAAACCTCCATTTCCCATGAGATATGTGATCCTTTACTTTTAGTTTCATGTGTGTTTGTCCCCAGTCTCTAATATATATGAGTATTATAATATTAATGTGCCAGCCTCCTGTCTATATCTTATTATAGAAAAGAAAGAATTGATGATGAGTGAATTAAATAGGTAATCTAGTTTCATATAATGCTTATTGCACAGGAAAGTATACTAGATAAGGTGTTTTGCTATTTGAATTAAAAGTACTATCCCACTACTTTTTTGGATAAAGATGCTAGAATCCCTAATGAAACATTTTGTTAGCATCTCTTCCCACAGCTTCTATTTATCAATTATTTATTTCAGTGATAATTAACTAAAATCTTTTATTTTATCTATCAGATGTTGAATATAGTCTCTTGGCACTTAGGGAGACATTCCAGGCTTTTACATATGCTACTCAATATGACTCCAATTTTAACAAAAAATCTTTTATTTACTATCAACCTACTTGATGTTTTTGTTAAGAAAATACAGTATTCTTTATATGTCTTGAATATTCTTCATAATATCTTACCAGTTGAATTTTGCTGATAGTAAAAACACTCAGGAAAAATTATGGAATCTTGTGTATAAAAAAGCAGGTAGGAGTCATTAACAAGTATAATATTCATCAATCATTTTTCATAAGTGGCTCTCTAGTGGTGCTGAATATAATAGCATTAACATACATATACAAAGATAAATAATTAGCCATTGGTTCTCATCAAATGTAGGATGACATAATTTTCATAATGAAATTGATTTCATGAGTAAACAAAAGTAAATAAAAACGCTTTCAAGTAGATATCTTAAATTATATCTTAATTTCGGAGGTACTAATATGAGTTTAAGACCTGTATGTAAGAAAAAAGAGGGCATTGAACACTCAGGATATAAATAAAGAGTGCCTACTGTGTGTTGGGCTCTCAAAATCTCATATTCTTTCTCTGTGAAGGGTAAACAAATGTTTTTCTTGTCAGAGTCTTTCAGAAATCTTCATTTCCTTATAAGAAAGTTGCTGCAAATCTAACTTTGTTTTATTACAAAAGCAAATCTATTTGCTACCTTATATTATTACATACAAATTTAGAGCGTGTGATGCCATAGCTTTCCAGAAGATAAAATCTATTCCACAAAGATTTTGTATCCTTTTTTTGAAAAAAAAAACATTTTTTTTAATATTAGTTACAGTTTATTAGCTTTTTAGCTCTGCTGTATCCTGCTCCCTCATTTCCTTCCAATCCCACCATCCCTCTCTCATCAACTCCCTGCCCCTTTCCAAGTCAATTGATAGGGGAAGACCTCCTCCCCTTCCATCAGACCCTAGCTTATCAGGTATCTTCAGGACTGGCTGCAATGTCCTCCTCTCTGGCCTGGCAGGACTGCTCCTCCCTCTGGGGGAGAGAGGTCAAAGAGCCCACCATTGAGTTCATGTCAGAAATAGTCCCGGTTCTCCTTACTAGGGTATCCACTAGGATACTGAGCTATCATGGGCTACATCCGAGTAGAGGTTCTAGGTAATATCCATACCTGGTCCTTGGTTGGAGAGACAGTCTCATAAAAGACCCCTGTACCAAATATATAAATATATATTTGGTCCTTGTGGAGCTCCTGTCCTCTCCAGATCATATTAACTCCCCTTTTTTTCTTATGATTCCCTGCACTCTGCCGAAGGTTTGGTTATTAATCTTAGTATCCTCTTTGATAAACTGCTAGGTAGAGTCTTTCAGAGGCCCTTTGTGGTAGGCTCCTGTCCTGTTACTTGTTTTCTCCTACTTTCAATGTCCATCCCATTTGTTTTTCTAAGTGAGGGTTGATTATCTTACCCTGGGTCCTCTTTCTTGTTTATCTTATTTAGGTGTACAGATTTTAGTATGCTTATCCTATCTTATATGTCTATATAAGGGAGTATATACTGTGTGTGTGTCTTTCTGCTTTGGGGATGCCTCACTCAGGATGACCTTTACTAGGTCCCACCATTTGCCTGCAAATTTCATTATTTCCTCATTTTTAATTGCTGAGTAGTATTCCATTGTGTAAAAGTACCACAAGTATCCATTCCTCAACTGAGGGGCATCTGGGCTGTTTCCAGTTTCTGGGTATTAAGAATAAAGCTGCTATGAACATGGTTGAACAAATGTCCTTGTTGTGTACTTGAACAACTTTTGGATATGTGCCCAGGCATCTTGAGGTAGCAGTATTCCTAATTGTCTGAGAAAGTGCCAGAATGATTTCCAAAATGATTATACAAGTTTGCATTCCCACCAACAATGGAGGAGGGTTCCCCTTCCTCCACAACCTCTCCAGCATGTGCTGTCACTTGAGTTTTTGATTTTAGTCATTCTTTGGGTGTCAGGTGAAATTTTAGGGTCGTTTTGATTTGCATCTCTCTGATGGCTAAGGACGTTGAACATTTCTTTAAGTGTTTCTATGCCATTCTGTATTCCTCAACTGAGAATTGTCTGCTTAACTCTGAACCCCATTTTTTAATCAGATTGCTTGATCTGTTGCTTTTTAACTTCTTTAGTTCTTTATATATTCTGTATATCATCCCTCTGTCAGATATAGGGTTGGTGAAGATCCTTTCCCAGTCTGCAGGCTGTTGTTTTGTTCTGACAATAGTATCTTTTGCTTTACAGAAGCTTTTAAGTTTCATGAGGTCCCATGTGTGGATTGTTGATCTTAGAGCTTGTGCTGTTTGTGTTCTCTTCAGGAAGTTTTCTCCTGTGCCAATGAGTTCAAGGCTCTTCCCCACTTTTTCTCCTAACCAATTTACTGTGTCTGGTTTTATGTTGAGGTCTTTGATCCATCTGGATTTTAGTTTTGTGCAGGGTGATAAATATGGATCAATTTTCATTTTTCTGCATGTAAACATCCAATTAGACCAGCACCATGTGTTGAAGATGCTATCTGTTTTCCAATAAATGGTTTACCTTAATAGTGGGAGATTTCAACACCCCACTCTCACCTAGGGACAGATCAACTAGACAGAAACCAAATAGGGAAATAAAGCCACTTACAGAGTCTCTAATCAAATGGATCTAATAGACGTCTACAGATCTTTTCACCCAAACTCAAAAGAGTATAACTTCTTTTCAGCAGCTCATGGAAACCTCTCCAAAATAGATCATTATATTTGGTCAAAAAGCAAGCCCCAACAGATACAAGAAGATTAAAACAATCTCTTGTATTATATCCGACCACTATAGACGAAAGCCGGACCTCAACAACATTGGAAATAACAAAAATCCTACATGCACATGGAAACTGAACAACTTACTACTCAATGACAGCTGGGTTAAAGAAGAAATAAAGTAATTAAAGACTTCCTAGGATTAAATGAAAATGAAGGTACAACATACCCAAATTTTTGGGACATATTGAAAGCAGTGCTTAGAGGAAAATTCATAGCACTAACTGCCTTCAAGAAGAAATATGTAACATCTCTTACAAGCAACTTAATGGCCCAACTGAAAACCCTAGGAAAAAAAATGAAGCAGATACACCCAAGAGGAGCAGACAGCTGGAAATAATTAAACTCTGGGCTGAAATCAATCAATTAGAAACAAATAAAACTATTCAAAAAATCAATGAAACCAGGAGCTGCTTCTTTGCGAAAATCAACAAGATAGACAAAACCTTAGCTAAACTAACTAAAAGGCAGAGAGTGTACCCAAATCAGCAAAATCAGAAATGAAAAAGGGGACATAACAACAGACACTGAGGAAATACAAACGATAATTAGGTCATACTGCAAAAGCCTATATGACACAAAATTTGAAAATCTAAATGTAATGGACAATTTCCTTGATAGCTTCCATCTACCAAAATTAAGTCAAGATCAGGCAGAAAGATTAATAGCCCTATATCCCGCAAAGAAATTGAAGCAACCATCAACAGTCTCCCCTCCAAAAAAAGCCACGGGCCAGATGGTTTCAGAGCAGAATTCTACCAGACTTTCAGAGAAGATCTAACGACAATTCTCTTCAAACTATCCCACAAAATAGAAACAGAAGGAACATACCAATCTCATTCTATGAAGCCACAGTCACTCTGATACCTAAACCACACAAACATCCAACAAAAAAAGAGAACTTCAGACCTATCCCTCATATGAACATTGATGCAAAAATACTCAAAACAATACTGGCAAACCAAATACAAGAACACATCAAAAATATCACCCCGCATGACCAAGTAGGCTTCATCCCAGGCATGCAAGGGTGGTTCACTATAGGAAAATCAATCAATGTAATCTACCAGATAAACAAACTAAAGAAGAAAAACGACATGATCATCTCCTTAGATGCCAATAAACATTCGACAAAATCTAACACCCATTCATGTTCAAAGTCTTGGAGATATTAGAGATACAAGCATGTACCTAAACATAGTAAAGTCAATATAGAGCAAGCCTATAGCCAACATCAAACTCAATGGAGAGAAACTCAAACCAATCCCACTGAAATCAGGGACAAGGCAAGCTGCCCACTTTTTCCATATCTTGTCAATTCAGTACTTGAAATCCTAGCTAGAGCAATAAGACAACTAAAGGAGATCAAGGGAATACAAATTGGAATGGAAGAGGTCAAAGTTTCACTATTCGTAGATGATATGATAGTATACATGAGCGACCCCAAAAATTCAACCAGAGAACTCCTCGAGCTAATAAACACCTTCAGCAAAGTGGCTGGATACAAAATTAACTCAAAAAAATAAGAAGCTCCCTTATGTACCCAAAACAAAAAGGCTGAGAAATATATTAGGGAAACAACACCATTCACAATAGCCACTGATAACATAAAGTACCTTGGTGTGACTCTAATCAAGCAAGTGAAAGACATGTATGAGAAAAACTTTAAGTCTCTGAAGAAAGAAATTGAAGAAGATATCAGAAGATGGAAAGATCTCCTGTGCTCATGGATCGGTAGGATTAACATAGTGAAAATGGCTATTCTGCCAAAAGCAATCTACAGATTTAATGCAATTCCCATCAAAATACCAACACAGTTCTTTATAGACCTTGAGAGAAAAATTATCCACTTCATGTGGAAAAACAAAAAAACCCAGAATTTCCAAAAAGATCCTGTACAACAACAGATTGTCTGGAGGCATCTCCATCCCTGATCTCAAGCTGTACTACAGAGCAATAATAATAAAAATTGCATGGTCTTGGCATAAAAATCGAATAGTGGACCAATGGAACCAAATAGAAGACCCAGAAATAAACCCAGACACCTATGGATACTTGTTTTCATATCCTTTTACTAGAACTTTCTAGATGATGTTCTGTCCGGTGATAACTAAATTTCAAACAATTAACTTTTGCACACAAAAAGTTATATTTGGAAACAAACATACACATGCTACTTTTTCCTCTTATTTTTAGATATATCATACATTGAGTTTCAATTAGATACTACGAAAACAAGCATATCCTATCAGAATAACTGCAGGTTTTAATGACAGACAATGAAAATATCAGCATACACTTTGCCCGATAGTTACAGAAGGTATCGTGAGATAACCAGGCAATGGAAAGGAGTGCCAGGAATTTTCTTTATTGGTCTATAGCATTTGACCTTTATTCTTTCAATTTCACAACACACTCTGCATTCTTGCCCTGTAACCTTTTGTAAATAATTTAAAATTGTCTCTTCTCTATCAGAAAGAATGCAGTATCTAACAGAAAAACGGCTGCTACTTGGTGATGCCTATTTAGTATTCATTATGTGAATGATATACATCCAATGTATATCAACTATTTAACAGATATTTCTCTTCAAGAGTGTATTATTATTTGTATTACATTTGCTTGAATACAGAAATGGTATAGATATTATAGACTTCTTATATATGTTACAATATATTACGTTACAAAACTGTTATATGTTTGCCCAAACTAAGGCAGTAACATTGGTATAAGACTATCAAGTAAACTTAGCTTCATTTAGAATTCACGAGTTTACTCATTAATATCTTCCTTCTGTTTCAAGGTCCATATTAGACCCATATTGAATGTATTTCTCATCCTTGCTTAACCTCTTGCAATCTATAGGAATTTGCAGTCTTTCACTGACAGTTATGTTGGTAAACTTTGTGGTTATGTTATTAGACATTCCTGGATTTGAGCTTCTCTAATAATTTTCTCACCATTAGATTGTTGTTATGGGCTACACATTCACTTTTTGTGGTAAGGTAAGAAGGCAAAATTGGAATAAAGTTTAACAAAAGTGCAACCTGTGTCAGAAAACTGGTGAATTTAAGGACTTGTTGCTGAAGCTAGACAACACATTAACAAACGTTCAGCTCACTGTTACACTGAATTATAATTACTAAAATTGTATATAGGTACAGTACTTACCACCCTTAGAATATTTACTCACTCTAGGTTATGCTAATGATGTGTGAAGGACTCTTAATAATTTTACTTATCTCATGTTTCAAAGCTTAATGCAGTAACTAGGTTATTTTGTATTTCTTGAAAATTTTAACTAATAAATTGCCAAGTATTAGGATGCTAGCCATGTTAACTTTGATAGCTGCATAGCCACAATTTCACAAACCACAAGGATACAGGAATAATCAGAATTTGCTCAGTCTACACTTTATCCAATTTTCAAGGAGAAGACATTCTACAACTCTAAACAAGTGCTTGTTTGTTATGAGAACATGTTTCATGAACATTTTAAAAAATTCAATGTACTGAGGAATAAATCAATGCACACCCAAATAAATTTACCAAGTGTGGCAATCAAAGAACAAATGCAATTCCATTGTCCAAAAATACACCTTGAATTTTTAGGAATACATGACATTTGGGATAAAACTATAGGAAAAAAATGAAAATAACCCCAAACAAGAATACTTCAGCATTCTTCCCAAAGCAGAGTCTCAGCGTCCGTTTTGATACCCTGCAGTGTAGAGTCTTTCAGAGGCCCTCTGTGGTAGATTCCTATCCTGTTCCCTGTTTTCACCCTCTCCCAAAATCCATCCCATTTGCCTTTCTGAATGAGGATTGAACATCTTACCCAGGTCCTCCTTCTTGCTTAGCTTCTTTAGGTGTACAGATTTTAGTATGTTTATCCTATATCATATGTCTAATATCCACTTATAATGAGTATATACCATGTGTGTCTTTCTGCTTCTGGGATATCTCACTCAGGGTGATCTTTTCTAGTTCCACCACATGCCTGCAAATTTCATGATTTCTTTTTTTTTAATTGCTGAGTAGTATTCCACTGTAAATGTACCACAAGTGCAGGGAATCTTATGAAAGAAAGGAGTAGATAGAAAGACCTGGAGGGGACAGGAGCACCACAAGGAAAGAAAAAAATATCTGGGCACAGGAATCTTATCTGAGACTGATACTCCAACCTAAGACCATTCATGGAGATAACCTAGAACCCCTGCACATATGTAGCCCATGTCAGCTCAGTGTTCAAATGGTTTCCCTAGTAATGGGAATCATGGACTGTTTCTGACATGAACTCACTGGCCTGCTCTTTGATCACCTCCTCCCAAAGGGTATGTAGCATTACCGAACCACAGAGGAAGACAATGCAGCCACTCCTGGTGAGACATGATAGACTAGGTTCAGATGGAAGGAGAGGAAGTCCTCCCTTATCAGTAGACTGGGGGAGAAGCATGGGTGGAGAAGAGGAAGGAGCAGTGGGATTGGGAGGGGAAGAGGGAGTGAGCTACAGTTGGGATACAAAAAATACACACTAATTAATAAAAAATAAATAAATTCTAAAAAAGAATACTCCCATCCAAGTACTAATGGGAAGGAGAGGAGAACCTCCCCTATCAGTGGACCTGGGGAGTGGCATGCATGCAGAAAGGGGAGGGAGGGTGGGATCGGCAGGGGAGGAGGGATGGGCCTATGGGGGATACAAAATGAATAAAGTGTAATTAATAAAAAATTAAAAAAAAGAATACTCCCAAACTTGGTAGCTTAGTAAATATTGTCTGTGAAGATACATATTCATGTTCTTATAAGTTAATAATAAAGTTAATAATAATGCTGTATTTTAAATAATATTTTTTTTACATTTTACAGGCGTTCTAGGTAATGCTGTTTTATCTCCTGATAATTTTATTTTTTTCTTTATTATTGTTTATTATTATTAGTTACATTTTATTAACTCTGTATCCCAGCTGTATCCCACTATGTTATTCCCTCCCAATCCCACCCTCCTTCCCTCAGCTTCTCCCTGCCCCTTTCAAAGTCCACTGATTGGGGAGGACCTCCTCCCCTTTCTTCTGGCCCTGTTTTATCAGGTAACTTCAAGACTGTCTGCAAAGTCCTTCTCTGTGGCCTAGCAGGACTGCTCCTCCCTTGGGGGGTAGGGAGGTCAAAGAGCCTGCCATTGAGTTCCTGTCAGAGATAGTCCATATTCCCCTTACTATGGGAAACCAATTGGTTATTGAGCTACCAAGAGCTTCATCCAAGCAAAGGTTATATCCATACATGGTCCTTGGTTGGAGAAACAATTTCAGAAAAAAAAAAAAAAAAAAAAAAAAAACTGTGCCCAGATATATTTGGTCCTTGTGGGGCTCCTATCCTTTCCACATCATACTAAGTCCCCTTCTGCCAAAGGTTTGGTTATGAGTCTTAGTATCTGTTTTGAAACACTGCTTGGTAGAGTCTTTCAGATGCCTTCTGCAGTAGACTCCTGTCATATGTCCAATGCACATCTCATTTGACTTTCTAAGTGAGGATTGATCATCTTACCCCGTGTCTGCTTTCTTGTTTATTTTCTCTAGGTGCATAGACTTCATTATGTTTATCATATCTTATAGGTATATATAAGCAAGTATATAACATGTTTGTCTTTCTCCTTCTGGGATACTTCACTCAGAATGATCTTTTCTAGATCCCACCATTTGCCTGCAAACTTCATGATTTCCTCCTTTTTGATTGCTGAGTAGTATTCTTAAAAATACCACAGTTCCTCCATTGATGGGCATCTGGGTTATTTCCAGGTTCTGGCTATTACAAATAAAGCTGCTAAAAACATGGTTGAGCAAATGTCCTTGTTGTGTACTTGAACAACTTTTGGGTATATTCCTAGCAGTGGTATAGCTGAGTCTTGAGGAAGCACTATTCCTAATTGTCTGAGTAAGGGCCAGATTGACTTCCAAAGTGGATGTACCAGTTTACATTCCCACCAGCAGTGGAGGAGGGTTCCCCTTTCTCCACAACCTCTCTAGCATATGTTGTCACTTGAGTTTTTCATCTTGGCCATTCTCATGGGTGTGAAGTGAACTCTCAGGGTCATTTTGATTTGCATTTCCCTAATGGCTAATGAGGTTGAGCATTTCTTTTTTTTTTTTCTTATCAGTTACATTTTATTAAGTCTGTACCCCAGCTGTGTCCCGATCCCTCATTCCCTCCCAGTCCCCCCCTCCCTCCCTCCTCTCCACCATGCCCCTTGCCAAGTCCACTGATAGGGGGGACCTCCTCCCCATTCATCTGATCCTGTTTTATCAGGTATCTTCAGGACTGGCTGCAAAGCTGTCCTCTGTGGCCTAACAGGACTGCTCCTCCCTTGGGGGGTGGGGAAGCCAAAGAGCCAGTCATTGAGTTCCTGTTAGAAATAGTCCTTATTCCCCTCACTATGGGAAACCAATTGGTTACTGAGCTACCACAGGCTACATCTGAGCAGAGGTCCTAGGTTACATTCATGCATGGTCCTTGGTTGCATGTCAGTCTCAGAAAAGACCCTGTGCCCAGATATCTTTGGTCCTTGTGGAGCTCCTATCCTTTCCTCATCAGACTAACTCCCCTTCTTTCTTATGATTCCCTGTACTCTGCCAAAGGTTTGGTCATGAGTCTTTGCTTTGTAAATACTGCTAGTTAGAGTCTTTCCAATGCGCTCAGTAGACTCCTGTCATACGTTCAATGCACATCCCATCTGTCATTCTAAACGAGGATTGATCATCTTAGCCCATGTCAACTCTCTTGATAATCTTTTATAGGTGTACAGATTTCATTATGTTTATTATATTTTATAGGTCTATATAAGTGAGTATATAACGTGTTTGTCTTTCTCATTCTGGGATATTTCAATCAGGATGATCTTTTCTAGGTCCCACCATTTGCCTGCAAATTTCATGATTTTCTCCTTTTTGATTGCTGAGTAGTATTCCATTGTGTAAAAATACCAAATTTCTGTATCCATTCCTCTGTTGATGGACATCTGGGTTGTTTCCAGGTTCTGGCTATTACAAATAAACCTGCTATAAACATGGTTGAGCAAATCAGAAGCCCTCCTGTATACCAAAGACAAAAGGGGCGAGAAAGAAATTAGGGAAACAACACCCTTCACTATAGCCACTAACCACATAAAGTACCTTGGGATGACACTAACCAAGCAAGTGAAAGACCTGTTTGAGAAAAACTTCAAGTCTCTGAAGAAAGAAATCGAAGAAGATCTCAGAAGATGGAAAGATCTCCCATGCTCATGGATTGGTAGGATTAACATTGTGAAAATGGCCATCCTGCCAAAAGCAATCTACAGATTCAATGCAATTCCCATCAAAATACCAACTCAATTCTTTACAGACCTTGAAAAAAAGATTCTCAGCTTCATATGGAGAAACAAAAAACCCAGAATCTCCAAAACAATCCTGTACAACAACAGATCATCTGGAGGTATCTCCATCCCTGATCTCAAGTTGTACTACAAAGCAATAGTAATAAAATCTGCATGTTATTGGCATAAAAACAGAAAGGAGGATCAATGGAACCGCATAGAAGATCCAGAAATAAACCCACACACCTATGAATACTCGATATTTGACAAAGAAGCCAAAACCATTCAATGGAAAAAAGACAGCATCTTCAACAAATGGTGCTGGTCCAACTGGATGTCCACATGCAGAAAAATGAAAATAGATCTCTATTTATCACCCTGCACAAAACTAAAGTCCAAGCAGATCAAAGACCTCAACATAAAACCAGATACTCTAAATCTGTTAGAAGAAAAAGTGGGGAACCGCCTAGAACTCATTGGCACAGGAGACAACTTCCTGAACAGAACACCAACAGCACAGGCTCTAAGAGCAACAATCAATAAATGGGACCTCATGAAACTGAACAGCTTCTGTAAAGCAAAGGACACTGTCATCAAAACAAAACTCCTGCCTACAGATTGGGAAAGAATCATCACTAATCCCTTATCTGACAGAGGACTAATATCGAGTATATACAAAGAACTAAAGAAGCTGAAAAGCAGCAAACAAAGTAATCCAATTAAAAAATGGGGAACAGAGCTAAACAGAGAATTCTCTGTAGAGGAATATCGAATGGCAGAGAAACACTTAAAGAAATGCTCATCCTCATTAGCCATCAGGGAAATGCAAATCAAAACAACCCTGAGATATCACCTTACGTCCATCAGAATGGCCAAGATGAAAAACTCAAGGGACAACACATGCTGGAGAGGTTGTGGAGAAAGGGGAACCCTCCTCCACTGCTGGTGGGAATGTAAACTGGTACAACCACTCTGGAAATCAATCTGACGCTTTCTAAGACAATTAGGAATAGTGCTTCCTGAAGACCCATCTATACCACTGCTAGGTATATACCCAAAGTTTGCTCAAGTACACAAAAGGGATATTTGCTCAACGAGGTTGAGCATTTCTTTAAGTGTTTCTCTGCCATTCGGTATTCCTCTATCGAGAATTCTCTGTTTTGCTCCGTTCCCCATTTTTTAATTGGATTACTTGGTTTGTTGCTTTTCAGCTTCTTTAGTTCTTTATATATACTGGATATTAACCCTCTGTCAGATAAAGGGTTGGTGAAGATTCTTTTCTAATCTGTAAGCAGTAGTTTTGTTTTGATGACAGTGTCCTTTGCTTTACAGAAGCTTTTCAGCTTCATGAGGTCCCATTTGTTAATTGTTGCTCTTAGAGCCTGTGCTTTTGGTGTTTTTTCAGGAAGTTGTCTCCTGTGCCTATGAGTTCTAGGATGTTCCCCACTTTTTCTTCTAACAGATTTAGAGTATCTGATTTTATGTTGAGGTCTTTGATCCCCTTGGACTTTAGTTTTGTGCAGGGTGATAAATATGGATCTATTTTCATTTTTCTGCATGTAGACATCCTGATAATTTTAAATAGTAATTCAACCCAAGCAATTATTAAACTATAAATATTTGGTTATATCAGAGAATTTTGTCAATAATATTAACTCATAAACATTTGAAAAATCTGCAGTGAGGATGCTTAATCCTCATTTAGAAGGGCAAATAGAAGAGACACTGGAAGCTGCTGAAGAGAAAGAACAGTACAGGAGCCTATTGTAGATGTCCTCTGAACTCCACAAGGAGAGCAACAGAACAAGATAATTTGAACACAGGGAACTTCCCAGAAAAATCATACTCCAACCAAGGACTATTCGTGGAGATGACCTGGAACCCCTGCACAGGTGTAGCCCATGGCAGTTCAGTGTCCAAGTGGGTTACATAGTAATGGGAAGAGGGACTGCCTCTGACATAATCTGATTGGCCTGCTCTTGATCACTTCCCCCTGAGGGGGGAGCAGCTTTACAAGGCCACAGTAGAGGACAATGCAGCCACTTTTGATGAGAACTGATAGACTAAGATCAGAAAGAAGAGGAGAACTTCCCCTATCAGTGGACTTGGGGAGTGACATGCATGCAGAAAGGGGAGGGAGGGTGGGATCGGGAGGGGAGGAGGGAGGGGCTTATGGGGGGATACAAAATGAATAAAGTGTAATTAATAAAAAAAAAAAGAAAGAAAAAAAAGACTCCATTCATCAGGGGATTGAAGCAGTTGCTGAGACTCACATCCAAACTTTGGGCAGAGTTTAGGGAGTCTTATGGAAGAGTGAAGGGATAAAAGAACAGGGAGGAGACAGGAGCTGCACAAGAAGACCAACAAAGCCAACAAATCATTTCCTGGCCAGAGGGTGGTGGGGCTGCAGAGACTGATGCAGGAACCAAGGGCCAGGCATGGAGAAGACTTAGGCCTCCTACTCAGATGTTGTCTATAGGCAGCTCAATCTCCAAGTAGGTTCCCCAGTTTGGGGAGTGGGGATGTAGCTGTCATGGACTCTGTTTTCTGTTCTTTGATCACTTCCCCTTGGAGGGGCCTTACTAGGCCACAGAGGAGTAGGATGTAGGAAGTCCTGATAAGACTTGGTAGCCTGTGGTCTGTTGGTTGGGGAAGAGAACTTCCCCTTTCAGTGGACTAGGGGAAGGGGATAGGGTAAGAGGGAAGGAGGAAGGGCTGAACTCGAAAGAGTGAAGGGAGGAAGCTAAGATCAGGATGTAAAGTGAATCAATTAAAAATAAATTTAAAAAAATTAAGAAAATGGAAAATATACATAGAAATTAATTATTCATTTGTTTATCATCAAAATATAATGTCTATTCCTGTTTTCATTGATAAGCTGCTTTAATGAATTTAAATTGTATTTTTAATTTATTTCATTTAGTTGAAATGAATAGAATAGTGTTGGGGATACATTTGACAGACTGCATATAAGTCAGAATAAACGTTACAGAATAAACCTTCCTCCTTGTGAGTTCAAGGGATCACATTTAGCTTATCAGTCTGGGTGACTAAGTGTCTTTATCCACTGCAACATCTCCCTTTGCCCTCAATGATTTTACTTATAATTTACATGTGTTGTTTTGTTCTACTTATATGGATTATTTTTAACCCTGTTCAAGGCATACTGTCATATTCATATAAGTCAATCATGTCCAAAACATGTTTTCTTTATTAAAGAATGTATACTACTTCTTCTTGGAAATATAAGACTCAGAAATTATAATTTAGTGAGGTTCTTAATTCTTTATCCAACCGTTGTCATTAGAAGCATGCCCTATCAATAGAATTAACAAAACTTACTCAGTAGTATTGAGTTAGTACTGACCTATTCTCACAACAAAATCTTTACTATAATATGTTAAAGGATGGACATTGCATTCAGTAGGAGACACATCTATGTCCTATGTAATTGATAATACAGTTATGCCTAGTGCATTTTAATCAACAATTTCTTTTACTATTTATTTGTTACACCATTATCAAATCTACTGAAATTTGTAGGACATTAATTATTGAAAGCTAGCTGAGTGATTAATGTGATAAAAAAAGATAGAGGTTACATTTTAGATACTTTAAGTTTAAAGATTCATTAGTGGTATATACAAGGTACATTACTTATAAAGCATCACTATATTGGGTTAAAATGTTAACATGTGAGAATTTGGCATTCTAACTTAGATACTTGTCCATGACTCCTCTTGTATATTTCAGGATAGATTTAACCTCAACATGAATTACCTAGGACAAATTTGAATGAAATCCTTTGAGTAAATGTTTGAGGTGAAATCAGAAATTAAGTTTACACAAATTTGTCTCAAAGAATCATTGAATGTTCAGTCTTATAATTAGATCTAGAAGACAATGTGTTGCTAAATCATCTGTCTTCTTATGCTATAAATTGATGCATTCAATGTATTTGATATTGTGTTACAGACTGCAAACCACATTTCAAGTACAATGTTGATCATTTTCTAATTATCATTTCATATGTTTTCAGTCTTACAGCTAAGGATAATTACTATTATTGAAAATTTGAGTTATTTACAATAGATATTGAATGTTAATGATATAAAGAGAGCTATATTGTTATACATTCATATGTGTATTTGTGTGTGTGACTTATTTTAATAATCAATGTGTGTACCATTAATATAATAAAAGGCATGTACATTTTTGCATGGTTATATTTATCTTAACACTTCAGTAAACTACTCGAGTGGTAATTTAGTTAAAATGTCCACAAGGAGAGCAACAGAACAAGATAATTTGAACACAGGGAACTTCCCAGAGACTCATACTCCAACCAAGGACTATTCGTGGAGATAACCTAGAACCCCTGCACAGATGTAGCCCATGGCAGTTCAGTGTCCAAGTGGGTTACATAGTAATGGGAAGAGGGGCTGCCTCTGACATAATCTGATTGGCCTGCTCTTGATCACCTCCCCCTGAGGGGGGAGCAGCCTTACCAGGCCACAGTAGAGGACAATGCAGCCACTTTTGATGAGAACTGATAGACTAAGATCAGAAAGAAGAGGAGAACTTCCCCTATCAGTGGACTTGGGGAGTGGCATGCATGCAGAAAGGGGAGGGAGGGTGGGATGGGGAGGGGAGGAGGGAGGGGCTTATGGGGGGATACAAAATGAATAAAGTGTAATTAATAAAAAATGTAAAAAAAGTATCTATTAGTCTATTATCAATCAATCAATCAATCCATCATCTATCTACCTATTCATCATCTATGAATCTATTAAACATCTATCTATCCATCTATATCTGTTATCTATCATCTATATCACATATCTATTACATTTAAAATATTTGTTAATCTATTTATAATGTCTAGATTAATTCTGCTTCAGCAGCTGTGAGCAGTGATGTTACAATGATCATGGATATGTTGGCATGTTTTTCACTTGCTGATATTCTTTTGGATATGTGCCTAGAAAAAGGATGATTGGATTGTGTGGTAGTTCTAATTTTATTTTTGTTCAGGAACCTCCACACTGTTCTCCATCTTCACTATGAGTATTTAAATTCCTTCCAAAGTGTGTAAAAGATCCCCCCACCTCATTTCTGACAATGTCTGTTATAATAGGCAAAACATCTTACTGTGGTTTTGACTTATATCTCATTTACAGATTAGATGAACATTTTCTCACAAATTGTTATTCATTTGAATTTACTCTTTTGAAAATTATCTCTTTATAACCTTAAAAAATGTCCAATATAAGAGATTTTTAATA
This sequence comes from Psammomys obesus, assembly GCF_907164565.1. NCBI lineage: Eukaryota > Metazoa > Chordata > Mammalia > Rodentia > Muridae > Psammomys > Psammomys obesus. The sequence continues at coordinate 1,985,927 of NW_026596427.1, read as the reverse complement.
AATATCTTAGAGTAATGCCGTTACTACTATCAACAGAGGAGTAACTAATAACTCTCTGTATAGTGTACAATATCATACACACAAAAGAATTTCCTATCTTTATCTATGTACTTGCTATTAATTTTTAGACACATGGAGGAATTTCAAAGTACTCCTGATAGCTTGTTCCAGCATTTTTGAAGCTATGAAGGTATTTCAAATGTCTATACAAATTATCAGACCATTTTGTCATATTAAGCAAATAATGTGGTGTTAACCAATTAACCCTTTCAAAATAAGTAAGACTTACTTCCATATATGCTCATGTTAATGTGAGAAGATGTATCCTTCTGATATGAAAATGTTAATTGTAATTCCAAAAATTATGCCCAGATATGCCCAGAGATGAATTCTATCCTGGCATCATTATGCACATCAGGACAATTAAAGAACCAAGGACATGTCATTTTATTTCTTAGCTATTATGTCTAAGTAAATTGATGGCTTATTACTAAGATGTCTTCAGGTTCCAATAATTAAAATAAAAATGATGATCTCATCATGATATTCATATTATACTTTTGTCCATTTCTCTTGATATATAATTTACTTTTTACTTACTTTAGCATATGCAAGTCTCTTAGGCATATATAGTTGTGATTCTTTGATAATCTATACTAATGAAAAAGAAGCATAGTAATGAAATATCTAACTAATGAACTAATAATGTATCTAAGTAATTAAGTATCTAAGTAATGAACTAATAAATTATCTGAGTATGAATCTTGGGAGTGAAGTGGGATACTTTAAAGCATACTGTATTTATTAACATGTATTTTAAAATTGATTCACATTCATTCTGTAGTCCTTCTCTGAAACGGTCATTATGAATGAAACAGTTGAATGAAGTGTGAAAATAACAACAGAACAAATTTTTACAAGTGAAAATAGAAGCCAAAATATACTGTCACATTGTAGTCTCCTAATAGTTTTTATAATTTCTTTGTTTAACATGGTACAAAACTGGACATTTGTATTGATTGTATACATGTCTATGACTTATAATTGTATTTGCTATCTTCTTTACATGTGTACGAAGTACATTTGGGACATGAACAATGAAAAAATAATGTTGAAATGTGAAAGAAAAATTCAGAAACATTCATGGGTAAAATTTCACTTTTCTGATTGAAATGCTTATTAGGATGAAAGTATTAATAAATGTTATTCTCCTAATAAATATCTGATTATGACAACCTTAAAAGTACCCTTTTTACATTTCATTTGATACTTTATATTATGAAGCAGAGACTCATGGTCAATATAAAACACATAGTTAATATTTATCCTTGGAGACTCATAGGCATTAAATTAAATCACTTTGTACTTATTTATAGAGCAATGATCACCAGAAGAGAATCTGCTGTATTTCTGCATTTCATTCAGGATAAATCACTTTGAAGAGGGTCTCACACCATGAACCACATGTCTCCTCTACCACTGCAGCTCCCTTATGTTCTACTTTGGAGGTAGAATATGACTTTTCCACTCATTGTGTGTGTCCCAACAAAAATGGCACCTCATTGTTCTTTTAACACAGCCTGCTTTCTTTTGCTTGGTGGTATGAGGTGTATTCAGTCCTAAATCAGAGATTACTCTGATATGCAGTAAGAGAAAATCATATCCATGGATATTTGGGCACACATGCGTGCATGCATGTGCATTTGTGTCTGACTACATGTGGAGATCTGAGTTTGATGCTGTGTGTCTAACTCACTTACTGATGCAAGGTCTCTTGATAAACCCGGAGCTTAGCATTCCCTTAAGCCCTGATAACCAGCTTTCGCCAGGGATCTCCAGGTTTTGCCTTTCAGGTCTAGATCTACATGTGGCCAACGTGCTTTCCTAGATCTTAGCAGGGGATCTGAAGATCTGAAATCATGTCTTCATGCTTGTGCAACAAATACTTTACCCATTGAACCATCTCCACAGCCCTGGTTGAAGATATTTCAAACAAATCCAAAATACCTGCATTTCACCCGTAGCTGATGTAGTGTTCATCTCCAGATGAGAAAGATATTCTGTTATTTTAATTAGCTGGAACTGCCTAGGACAACTAGGCAAAACTCCTTGTGTGGCCTTATTTTTCATTGATATTAAAATTTCTTATCTGAAAATGTTCTTGTTTGTTCATTTACAATTTGGATAAAAAACTAAAAACCTGTAAAAAAAAATCTGATAGCTGAAGTATTTGCATCATTTCTCATGAAAAATTTATTTAAGATAGGAATCATGGGAGAAACTTTGCTCATGAAAAATAATAAATCTTTAGGGAAACTTTTGCTGTGCAATGAAATAATATCATAATTTGGGGTTATTTAAACGAGGACAAGATTGACTTTTCTTTGTTACATATACAATCTTTAGATGTTATCTTGATAAACTATCTTGTGCATCACACTACAGAAATCTAGAACATTCATTGCACACTTCCTACACTCTTAGTAGCATCAAGAGAATTATCTCTTTGTTTATAAACTTGTCAACATCTAAAGAGTTTGTTATATGCATATAGAAAATATATTATATAGAGAATAAATAAATGGTTTAGACAATTGACAAAAATAAGCTTTAATTTTTATAAATGGTAACATATTTTATTAATGTCCAAAATGTAGAGTTTCTATAGAATTTAATGTGTGAATGTAAACACAATGGGACTTTGAGAAAATACAGTATTACATGAAGCTTACTGAGCAAACTCTCTTTTTTTTTTGAAGAAAAACAATATAAAGCTTTTCAACTTGACTTTTGATATGTTGACAAAAAGAAAAAGCATTTGAATCTCAATTATCTTATTGAAAGAATGATGCTAGGAAGACCTCATAATGTTGCAGTAGTTTTATTAAATCACAATAGATCTTCAGAGAAAGTAGTTATCACAATATGTTCATTGTAAATGAAGTTTCTAGTTTCCTTCCTATGGATTCATAAGGGTTAATATTTATTATCACCAGCAATGTTCATGATATTAAAAAAAAACCTAACATGGCAAAGCAAAGAAGAAAGAAAAAGAAAAGTCAGATGAATCAATATAATTACAAAGTTTATAAGAGGCTGTAAGTGAATAAGCAATTGGTAAACTGAGTAGTTAAGAGCGATGTTATCTTTTATTTAGCTGCAGTTTCAAATTCATGAAGTTTTACTGAATCAGTAATATACTGATTTGAAAAAACGTTGACAACCAAAATTATTTCATTCTGTTACATATTTAGAGTTAATTCTTACCTTTACACTCCCTGAGTGTGTGTGTGTGTGTGTGCGCGCACACACACACACACACACACATACCATATTTCATACTTTGCATACTTTTTTAATCCAAACCATTTCTGCCTAGGAAGGTATTATGTATTAAAACAAAACAACCAAAAATGAAACTTCATTTTTAACAATTTTTCAATTTTTCTTATAATTAATTAATTTTATATCCCAATTGAAGCCACCTTCCATAGCTCTTCCTAGTCCCATACTTCCTTCCTGATCCCCCCTATCTGCTTTCCCTAGTCCACTGAAAGGGGGAATTCTCCTCCCCTGCAATCTGACTCTAGCATATGTAGTCTCATAAGGACTGCCTGGATCCTCTTTTTCTGTGGCCTGCCAAGGCCAAATCCCAAGGGGGAAGTGATAAAAGAACAGTCAACCAAGTTCATGACAGAGGTAGGCCCTGCTCTCCTTACTCAGGACCCACTTGGAGACTGAGCTGCCCATAGGCTACACCTGAGCAGAGGGTCTAGGTCATCTCCTAGGTCTAGGTCTAGGTCATCATGTGTGGATCTTGGTTGGTACATCAGTCTCTGCAAGACCTCTGGGCTCAGGGTTTTTAGCTTTGTTGGTCCCCTTGTGGCACTCCTGACCCCTCCAGATTCTTTTACCGCCTCCCTTCTTACATAAAATTCACTGTGCTCTGCCCAAAGTTTGGCTATGAGTCTGAGCATGTGCTTTGAAACCCTGTTGGGTAGAACCTTTCAGAAGACCTCTGTGGTAGGCTTCAGTCCTGTTTCCTCTCTTTCACCACTTGTGTTGTCTATCCTGTTTGCTATTCTGAATGAGATTTAAGCATCCTACCTAAGGTCCCCCTTGTTGTTTGGCTTCTTTAGGTCTGTAGATTTTAGTATGTTTATCCTATATAATATGGATAATATCCACAAATAATTGAGTATATACCATGTGTGTCTTTCTGTTCCTGGGTTACCTCACTCAGGATGATCTTTTCTAGTTACTTGCCTGCAAATTTCATGATTTCCTTGTTTTTAATTGCGGAATAGTATTTCATTGTGTAAATGTGCCACAATTTCTCTATCCATTCTTCCATTGAGGGACATCTAGGTTGTTTCCAGATTCTGGCTATTACAAATAAAGCTACTATGAATATATATAAACAACATAGTCCTTGTTGTATGGTGGAACATTTTTTTTAGTATATATCTAGGAGTAGTATCTGGGTCTTGAGGTAGCAATGTTCTTGCAATTAAATTTTTTTACAGACCTTGGAAGAACAATTACATCTGGAAAAGCAAAAAACAAAAACAAAACAAAACAACAACAACAACAACAACACACACACACACACACACACACACACACACACACACCACATAACAAAATAGGTAAAACATTCCTATACAATAGAAGATCTTCTGGAGGTATCTGCATCCCAGATCTCAAGCTGTACTATAGAGCAATCATAATAAAAATTGCACGGTAGTGGCATAGAAACAGAGAAACAGACTGGATGATCAATGGAATCAAAGCAAAGACCCAGAAATAAATGCACAAGCCTATGAAAACTTAATTTTTGCCAAAGAAGCCAAAACCATACAATGGAAAAAGACAGCTGGTCTAACTGGTCTAAATGTAGAAAAAATGCAAAAATACCCATATTTATCACCCTGAACAAAGTTAAAATCCAAGTGAATCAAAGACCTCAACATAAAACCAGGCACATTAAATCTGTTAGAAGAAAAATTGGGGAAGAGGCCTGAAATCGTTGTTATAGGAGACAACTTCTTGAACAGAAGGCCAACAGCACAGGCTCTAAGGTCAACAAATTGGACCACAGGAAACTGAAAAGCTTCCTTAAAGTAAAGTACACTGTCATCAGAACAAAACAACAGCCTACAGACTGGGAAAGGATCTTCACTAACCCTATAACTGACTGAAGGCTAATATCCAGAATATATAAAGAAGTTAAGAATTTAAACACTGGGGAGGGGCATAGGAGAAGAAGAGGGAGGAAGGGTGGAAATGAGAGGGGATGGGACAGGGGTCTATAGCTGGGATACAAAGTGAATAAACTGTGATTAGTAAAAATAAAATTAAAAAATAAATTTAAAAATATCAAAAAAAGAAGTTAAACAGCAACAAATCAAGTAATCCAATTTAAAAACGGAGTACAGAGCTAAACGGAGAATTTTCAACAGAAGAATATCCAATGGCAGAGAAGCACTGAAAGAAATGTTCAATCTCTTTAGTCAATAGGCAAATGCAAATCAAAACGGACCTGAGATTTCACCTCACAGCTGTCAGAATGGCTAATATCAAAAACTCAAGGAATGATTCATGCTGAAGAGGATGTGAAGAGAGAACCCTCCTCCATTGCTGGTGGGAATGAATATTTGTACAACCAATTTGGAAATCAATCTGTCACTTTCTTGAAATTTTGGAATAATGCTACCTCAAGATCCAGCTATAACACTCCTAGGCATATACCCAAAAGAAGCACCAACATTCAATAAGGACATTTGCTCAACTATGTTCACAGCAGCTTTATTTGTAATAGCCAGAATTTGGAAATCCCTAGATGTCCCTCAACAGAGGAATGGATACAGAAAGTGTAGAACATTTATACAATGGTATACTACCCAGCAATTACAAACATGGAAATCATGAAATCTGCACGCAAATGGGTGGAACTAGAAAAGATCATCCTGAGTGAGATAACCCAGAAGCAGAAAGGTATGGTATACACTCACTTATAAGTGGATATTAGCCATATAATATAGAATAAACATGCTAAAATCTGTAGTCCTAAAGAAGATAAACAACAAGTAGGACTCAAGGGAAGATGTTTAATTTAGAAGGGCAAACAGGATAGACAACGGAAGTAGGAGAAGACAAGAAATAGGACAGGAGCCATCCACAGAAGACCTCTGAAAGACTCTACCCATCAGTATATCAAAGGAGATACTGAAACTCATAGCCAAACTTTGGGCAGAGTGTATGATATTTTGTGAAAGAAAGGGGAGACAGAAAGATCTGGAGGATACAGGAACTATACAAGGAATAAAGCAGAGCCAAAAAAATCAGGGCTCAGGGGTGACAGCAGAGTCTAATATTCCAACCAAGGACCATGCATGGAAAGGACTTAGGACCCTTGCTCAGAGGAAGCCCATAGGCTGCTCAGTTTCCAAATGGGTACCCTAGTAAGGAGTACAGGGACTTTTTCTGACATGAACTCAGTTCCTGGCTCTTTGAGTAGAAATGAAGCCTTGCCAGGCCAAAGAGAAAGATGTTTCAGCCAGCTTGCTGATACCTGATAGTCTAAGGTTAGATAGAAGGGGAGGAGATCCTCCCTTATCATGGGACTAGGGAAAGGTCATAGGGATAGAATAGGGAAGGTCTGTGAGACTGGGAGGATATGAGGGAGGGGGCTGGAGTGGGAATACAAAGTAAATAAATTGTAATAAATAAATAAATAAATAAATAAATAAATAAATAAATCAATAAATAAATAAATAAATAAATGAATAAAATTAAAAAAATAATTGAGCTCAGCAGGGATTCTCAATGTTTGGAGAAAACATTAAAAGTTTGGACCCAGAGTAGCTACAATTCAATAGGAAATACTTTTTACCAAAATCAGAAAATGTTAGGTAATGTGAAGGTAGTGGAATATGTATTACATTAAATGCATTGAAATGTTACTGTAAACCTTGCATGAACTTTGCAAGAACTTGTAAAAAAATTATATAAACTATGCAACACAAAGCTACAAAGTAAACCAAGAAATAGTTGACCAACTGATAACTTACCATAACAAGAGACAAACAAAAGATAAATAAAAGGAAATGGATGTGCAATTTAAGATTGCAGAAGTGTATTTTAGTGAACTAAATTTGAAAAAACTTGTTAAACACATTTTACACATATTTAGCAAACATTTCCTGAATTTATATTGACAGATTTCAAGCAAAGGAATAGCTCCTAACTTCAAGAAGCTTATACTTCAGCAATTTATAGTTGACATATATGGTTTGAACTAGTGCTTCCAGAATGTCAGAAGCACATATAAAAGATTTTTAAGTTGTAGAAAATATGACTAATTTCTCAAAAATATTATGCCTTTTATAATTACATATTTTGTAGTATTTTTGCATTATTCATTTTCTCCCTTTTTGCACAGCACTCTTCTCCACATTAGACATCCAATCCACTAATTTTATCCCCTAATTTGTTCACAAAATTAATTGCATTTACTTGTTTATTCACACATACTTCCACTCCTGTGTGACCTGTTGATTAGCAGCTCACAATGGTACTTCGTATTAGCACTAAATGTTTGTTGAATGAATAAGCAAATCAATTTCTGGAAGAATGCCAAAGTAGCAATTTAGGAATATAAAATGAAGAAAAACTAATTTCTAGCCTATGGCACCAGTGAAAACTCTTTGATTAATACAAGCTAGCTTTTAATCTTCTGACTTTAAAATTCATAACATGAGAAAGTAATGCATATAAATCATCTATCTACATGCTCATATTTCCTTTAAGATGATGAAAATATTTAATAATTTATGTCCAGATTTAAGTTTTTAATCTATAAGTTTGTTTCTAAAACCAAGTGCTATTATTAATAGAAATTTCACCTTACACCCATCAGAATGGCCAAGATGAAAAACTCAAGGGACAACACATGCTGGAGAGGTTGTGGAGAAAGGGGAACCCTTCTCCACTGTTGGTGGGAATGTAAACTGGTACAACCACTCTGGAAATCAATCTGGCGCTTTCTCAGACAACTAGGAATAGTCCTTCCTCAAGATCCAGCCATACCACTCCTAGGCATATACCCAAAAGAGGCACAAGTACACAAAAAGGACATTTGCTCAACCATGTTTGTAGCAGCTTTATTTGTAATAGCCAGAAGCTGGAAACAACCCAGATGCTCCTCAACTGAAGAATGGATGCAGAAACTGTGGTACATCTATACAATGGAGTATTACTCAGCAATGAAAAATAAAGAAATCATGAAATTTGCAGGTAAATGGTGGGACCTGGAAAGGATCATCCTGAGTGAGTTGTCCCAGAAGCAAAAAGACATGCATGGTATATACTCACTCATATAAACATACAATATAAATTAACCCACTAAAATCTGTACATCTAAACAAACTAAGCAAAATAGAGGACCCTAACTAAAATGTGCAATCCCCATCCTGAAAGGCAAAGAGGATGGACATCAAAAGAAAAAGAAAATAGGAAACAACCTCGGAACCTGCTACAGAGGGCCTCTGAAAGCCAGAAGAAAACAGGAAACAACCTTGAAACCTGCCACAGAGGACCTCTGAAAGCTTCTGCAGTATAGACTGTCAAAGCAGATGCTGAGCCTGATGGCCAACTGATGGGCAGAGTGAATGGAATTCTATGTAAGAAGTGGGAAATAGTAAGAGCTGGAGGGGACAGGAACTCCACAAGGAGAGCAACAGAACAAGATAATTTGAACACAGTTTTCTGGGAACTTCCCAGAAAATCATACTCCAACCAAGGACTATTCGTGGAGATGACCTGGAACCCCTGCACAGGTGTAGCCCATGGCAGTTCAGTGTCCAAGTGGGTTACATAGTAATGGGAAGAGGGACTGCCTCTGACATAATCTGATTGGCCTGCTCGTTGATCACTTCCCCCTGAAGGGGGAGCAGCCTTACCAGGCCACGGTAGAGGACAATGCAGCCACTTTTGGTGAGAACTGATAGACTAAGATCAGGAAGAAGAGGAGAACCTCCCCTATCAGTGGACTTGGGGAATGGCATGCATGCAGAAAGGGGAGGGAGGGTGGGATCGGGAGGGGAGGAGGGAGGGGCTTATGGGGGAATACAAAATGAATAAAGTGTAATTAATAAAAAATTTAAAAAAATAAAAATAAAAGTTTTAAATGTGTCTTAATTATAATATTTTATGTATAATATTTTCTTACATGCTTCACTTATCTTTCTTTTACATAATTTTTACACTTTATATTTATTTTCTGTATTTTGTGCATGAGTGCTGAGGGCAAGGGTCAACCTTCTGGAGTTGGTTCTTCTTCTCTACCATAGAAAATTCCAGGATTTCAAGTCAGGCCTTTGGGTTTACAGAATGTGCTTGCACTTGCTGAGCTATCTTGCATGCCACTCTTATCTTTCTTACTTCTATAATATACAACCCAGCAATGCTTAAAATTTTCTTTTATGAGATACATGGTCTTGTTATTGCAAATGCTTAATTTTTTTTCCTTGAGAACCTAATTTAGAGATTATAGCATATGCATTTTTCTGCATGCTAATTTGTCGACTTCAGATGAAAATAATACAATTCTTTATTTTAATATCTTGATTAATATTTATGGTAACTGTTTATCATATGGAAACATGTAACATTTTATTTTCAGGACTAGATATAGTTCTACATTTCCAGAGTTGGTTGAAATATATATTTTTAATTGACACTGTAAATATATAAAAAGCACTTAAAGACATTTGAGAAACTAGATAAATGCAACATACTTATTCAAACTTGGAAAAAAAAACTATGTAAGTTTAGGCAAGTCAAGTTACAGAAAAATATATAAATAATAAGACAAAATAAGAGCATGTTTATCAAACCTAAATTTATTAACTGCTTCATGAGTTTTTGTTCTCTAATACAAAACATAATTATTACCCCAAGTTCATTACTTGTCAGCATAGATCATAGACCTAGACCCGCTGCTCAGATTTAGCCCTTGGGCAGCTCAGTTGCCATGGGGATTTCCTAGTAAGGTGAGCAGGGGCTGTCTCTGGCAAGAACTCAGTAGCCTATTCTTTGATCCCCTCCCCACCCACACACAGCCCTGGTGATGTGGCCTTACTAGGACACAGAGAAAGAGGATCTAGACAGTCTTAAAGAGACCCACCCAATAGGCTAGGATCAGATAATAGGAAAGGAGCACCGCTCTTATCAGTGGGCTAGGGGAGGGAGAAGAGGAAAGAAGATGAGTCCAGGAGGAGATAAGGGAGGGGCTACAATCAGGATACAAAGTAAATAAATACTACTACTACTTATAATAATAATAATAATGAATTCCTAATATGGTAATTATTTTATTAATTTACTTTTTATTTATTACAATGTATTTACTTTGTATACCAGTTATGGCTCCCTCCCTCATCCCCTCTCAATTCCACCCTAACTCTTCTCTTATTATGCCCCTCCTCTAGTCCACTGGCAGGGGAGGTCCTCCTTCCTATCCATCTGACATCTGACATTAGCCTATCAGGTCTCATCAGGACTGGCTGTATTGTCTTCCTCTGTGGCCTGGTAAGGCTGCCTCCCCACTTCAGGGGGAGGTGATCAAATAGCCAGCTACTAGGTTCATGTCAGAAACAAACTCTGTTCCCCTTACTAGGGAACCCACTTGAAGGCTGAGCTGCCATGGGCTACATCTGTACCATGGTTCTAGATTATCTCCATGAATGACCCTTGGTTGAATTTTCAACTCAGAAATGATACCTGGGCCAAAATATTTTGGTTTTGTTGCTCTCCTTTTGGAGCTCCTGCTGGTAACTAGAAAAGATCATCCTAAGTGAAGTGTCCCAGAAGCAGAAAGTTACACATGGTTTATACTCCCTTATAAGTGGATATTAGACATATAAGATAGGATAAGCATACTAAAATCTGTACACCTAAAGAAGCTAAGCATGAAGGCAGACCCCGGGTAAACTGATCAATCCTCAGTCAGACAGGAAAACAGGACAGACTTCTGAATAGGGAAAAAAGAAACAAACCAGGAAACAGGACATGAGCCTAGAACAGAGGGCCTCTGAAAGATTCTACCCAGCAGGGTATTAAAGCAGATACTGAGATTCATAACCAGACTTTGGACAATTAACATACATGTAGAATACTTCAACCTATTCATTTTATAAAAGTTCTATTGTATCTCATAACTATTTAATAATAAACCCTCCTGTTGTCTTTTTTACTCTCAATTGACTCGGGTATTTGTGGTTTGATGAATGTGCCTTATATTCTTATCCTGCCAACACATAGTAATCCTGCTGGATTGCCTATCTTATTTCATATTGCAGTAACAGAGTTATTTTATTATATACTATTGTTCATTCAACACGCCTTTTTTTTTACTTTTACAAATTATTTCTTCTCCGTTATCTTCAATTTCAACAGTGACTTCAAAATAAATAGCTCATCATTTGCCATCATATTTTATGCACTTATTAGTCCAGTCCAAAAATTACCTATTGTTCTACGCCTACATCCTGATACTTGATAAAGTACAACAAAGTAAACAACAACAACAAAACATGGAAATAATGACCCTGCATATTGTAGTCACTTTCTCATGTTCTCAATATGATATGGCATTGCCTATTTCTTTGTTATTCTCTTGTTCCTCATTATTTGATATTAAATATAAGCAATCTATAAATAGCATAATTTTAAAAATATTTATTTATTGATTGATTGGTGTGTGTGTGTGTGTGTGTGTGTTTTATGTATGTGTGTAAAACCATGTGGACTTCCTATTTGTGCCAGAGAACAACTTGTGGAAGATAATTCTTTTCTTCCATCCTATTTTTATGTTTGGATTAATGCAAAATTACCTAATGAGACATCTTGCCAAACCCAAAGCAACATAACTTTATTTCTCACAATAGGCAATTGAAATTCCAAAATTTAAATTGTAATGGAATTACTATGTGGTAATGACACTATTTTCTCTTAGGTAGCACCTTATTGTATTATCATGAGATTGAAACAGTGAAAAAAATTATGTTTTTATAAATTATAAATACAGTATTATTTTTAAAGCTTTTACCTTCATGACCTAACCACGTTTACTGTCTTTTTTTATAATTTTTATTTTTTATATTACTCACAGGATATTTACTTTGTATCCCAGCTGTATCCCACTCCCTCATTTCCTCCCAATCCCACCCTCACTCCTTCATCTCCTTTCTCCTTTCCGAGTCCACTGCTAGGGGAGATCCTCCTCCCCTTCCATCTGACCCTAGCTTATCAGGTATCTTCAGGACTGGGTACAATATCCTCCTGTGTCGGGAGGGGGGTCAAAGAGCCAGCCTTTGAGTTCATGTCAGAAATAGTCCCTGTTTCTCTTACTAGGATACCCTCTTGGATATTGAGCTACTATGGGCAACTTCCAAGCAGGGGTTTTGGTTATATCCGTACATGATCCTTGGTTGGAGAAAGAGTCTCATATAAGACGCCTGTTCCAAAATACATTTGGTCCTTGTGGAGCTCCTGTCCTCTCCAGGTCAAACTAACTCCCTCTTCTTTCCCTGCTCTCTGCCGAGGCTTAGTTATGAGTCTCAGCATCTGCTTTGATACACTGGTAGGTAGAGTCTTTCAGAAACCCTCTGAGGTAAGCTCCTGTGCTGTTACTTGTTTCTTCCTACTTCCTCAATATCCAGCTATATCACTCCTAGGTATATATCTAAAAGATGCACAAGTACACAACAAGGACATTTGCTCAACCATGTTTATAGCAGCTTTATTTGTAATAGCCAGAAACTTCAAACAACCCAGATGTCCATCAATGGAGGAGTGGATACAGAAATTGTGGTACATTTACACAATGGAATACTACTCAGCAAGTAAAAGCAAAGAAATCATGAAATTTGCAGGCAAATGGTGGGATCTAAAAAAGATCATCCTGAGTGAGTTATCCCAGGAGCAGAAAGACACACATGGTATACACTCACTTATTAGGGTACTAGACCTATATGATAGGATAAACATACTAAAATCTGTATACCTAAAGAAGATAAACAAGAAAGAGGACCCGGGGTAAGATGATCAGTCCTCACATAGAAAGACAAATGAGATGGTCATTGGAAGTAGGAGAAAACAAATAACAGGACAAGAGCCACCTTTACTTTCTGAATTATGATTTTAAGTTATCAATTGAGGGTCATAAATATTTAGATCATTACCAATATATACAATAATTAACTTTGTGAAACAGTGAACTTAGTCATTTCACAATACCTTCATTTTTATTTCCATCTGCTCTAGGTTAAGACCAAATCTAATGATTATTTATGAAACCATAGTTTATAAAACTGTTCTTCCTCAAACACCTTAATTCTAATCTCTGAGCAAATCTATGTATACATCTACTCATTTTCCCAGATCTCCCTAAAGGATTAAATAATAAACTTTAAAAAGGTAAAGTTCTACAGAAGTTTCACAAGTTTATACTCATTATTTCATACATAACAAATATAACAGTTACATAATTTGATAGTAGTTTCCTTAGATATTAACTCCTTTATAACAGTCATTGAACAAAACATGGAATAAAAACTGTCATATCTATAAATTATAAAATATATTCCAGATTTTTTAAATGGATATACATGATATGTACTTGAAATATGTATCCATTATTTTACTTCTTAATGCCTATAAAGAAATACTGACTTATGTTAGTATGTGAAGAGATATAAAACAACTTTTCTATTCTCTAATGCCATATTTTTTATTATTATTTGTGATTAACACAGTAGTTAAATATTTGCCTAATCCTACCTAAATCATGAAACACTAATAATTCTGAATGTTATTTGCAGGTGATAAAATATACCTGCTTAAAATGCTTTACTAATCAGTATAATTACTGATTAAAATGCTTCTTTGCAATTGAACAGGTACAGTGTCATAATGAAATTATATTAAGGGCATAAGAGATTTTTATTTTTGAGTGGTAGCATTTTACAGGTGCCTATTAGTTTTATTCTACAACCAAAGTTAACTCATATACTAGGAAACAATTCAGACTTGATCTCATTAATCTGTGCACAAAGTTAACATTATACATTTAGAAAAATCACTCAAATATTTATCTTTGTAATTTATATACCTAATATGAATAAGCATGAATACAAGGCATATTATAATATTACCAATCAATATCATTTGTTGTATTTTTAAATAAGATTCACCTGGTATTCACAATGGTATTTTAATTTTAAAGAATATTAAAAGTACAGTGACACTTTACTGATGAAATTTGGTGACAATGATTCATAGGGAACCAAATTTTGAGGGCATATAAAACACTATAGAATACCCTTTTGAATATGTATGATTTAAATATTCTTTTTAAATTTTTTCTTTTTAATATAATTTTTTCTTATTACAATTTATTCAGTTTGTATCCCAGCTGTAGGCCCCACCACTATCCTGTCCCAGTCCCAACCTCCCTCACTCCCTCATCTCCTCCCATGCCCCTTCCCCAGTCAACTGATAGTGGAGGACCTCCTCCCCTTCCATTTGACCCTAGCCGATCAGGTATCATCAGGACTATCTTTCATAATCTTCTTCTGTGACATGTTAATGATGTCCTCCCCTCAAGGGTAGGTGATCAAAGAGCCAGCCACTGATTTCATGTCAGAGACAGTCCCTGTTCCCATTACTAGGAAACCTATTTGGAGACTGAGCTGCCACAGGCTATATCTGTGCAGGGGTTCTAGGTTATGTCCATTAATGGTCCTTGGTTGGACTATCAGTCTCAGGAAAGATCCCTGGGCCCAGATTTTTTTTGTTTCTGTTCTTCTCCTTGTGAAGCTCCTGGCCCCTCCAGGTCACTCATATCCCCCTTCTTTCAGAATTTTCCCCACACTCTGCCCCAAAGTTTGGCTAAGAGTCTCAGCCTCTGCTTTGATACACTGCTGGGTAGAGTCTTTCAGAATCCCTCTGTGGTACAGCCGGTCCTGTCCCCTGTTTTCACCCTCATCCTATATCCATCCTGTTTGTCTTTCTGAATGAAGATTGATTATCTTACCCATGGTACTCATTCTTGATGAACTTCTTTAGGTGTACAGATTTTAGTAAGTTTATCCTATATTGTAAGCCTAATATCCACTTATAAGTGAGTATATACCATGTGTGTCTTTCAGCTTCTGGGATACCTCACTCAGAATGATCTTTTCTAGATCCCACCTTTTGTCTGCAAAGTTCATGATTTCCTTGTTTTTAATTTCTGAGTAATATTACATTGTGTAAATATACCACAATTTCTGAATCTATTCCTCAATTAAGGGACATATGGGTTGTTTCCAGATTTTGGTTATTACGAATAAAGCTGCTAAAAACATGGTTCGAACAAATGTCCATGTTATGTACTTGAAGATATTTTGAATATATGCTGAGGAGTGGAATAGCTCTATCTTGAGGAAGCGCTATTCTTAATTTTCTGCAAAAGAGCCAGATTGGTTTCCAAAGTGGTTGTAAAAGTTTACGTTAATACCAGCAATGGAGGAGGTTTCCCTTTTCTCCAAATCCTCTCCAGCATGTGTTGTCACTTGAGTTTTTGATCTTAGCCATTCTGATGAATGTAAGGGAAGCCCTTCTGCATACAGAAGACAAATGGGCTGAGGAATAAATTAGAGAAACAACACCCTTCACAATAGCCACAAAGGACATAAAGTATCATGGTGTAACTCTAACCGAGCAAGTCAAAGACTTGCATGAAAAAAAAAAAATTCCAGTCTCTGAAGAAAGAAACAAGAAGATATCACAAGATGGAAAAAACTTCCAAGCATATGGCTTGGCAGGATTAACATAGTAATAATGGCTATCTTACCAAAAGAAATGTATAGATTCTATGCAATTTCCATCAAATTGCCAAAACAAAGATAACATTATGCTTATTATTGTACTTTCTTCCATTCTTACCAGTATGTACACATTTGCAAAACAAAAATGCTAATAGTCAGTAATAGTCTTATAAAACATGTTAACTGTTTAGTCACTGAGCGATATTGTTCTAACCTTAAAATTCTTTGATTATTGACCTCTGTTGTGTTTATTCTAAACCCCTGATATTATCAAGCCATTTGGGATACCAACATTACCCTGGTGTACTCACTGCTGTGTGCATTATTTTTCTTTGTTGCTATTTTATGCCTTCATATTAACAAAATATGAAATTCTGTGAGGAAAAAAAAAAAACTCTTTGATCCTAAAATACAAAACACCCCTCCCCTTCTGTAGCAAGAAACAAATTGCTTGTTCTTCAGAAGTTTCCATGAGGAAGCAAGTGTACTTCTAACATTTTGATATTTTGTTACTGTTTCCAAACAATGCACTTTGAATCAGAATCACTTCTTACGTTTCATACACTTCCTATGTTTTTCATCACATTAGTGATCAGAAATAAGGTATAACTCCCCAGCCCCTGCCCACAAGAGCTAGGTAGGATCTTACTGTAAGTTGAGTGGAGTTCTGTCCTAACTCATGAACTGCAGTTGGGTCTGATTGACTGTTGATAGTTTGTGGTGTGGCATATCCAGAGGTTATTGAATGCAACTTAAAATGCTTAATAAAACTATTCATTCTTTTAGTAGAAAAAAAATTTACCAACACAATCCTTCACAGATCTTGAAAGAAAAATGTTCAACTTCATATGGAAATCAAGGAACCCAGAATCGCTAAAACAATCCTCTACAATAAAAGATTTTTCTGGAGGTATCTCCATCCCTGATCTCAAGCTGTGCTATAGAACAACAGTAATAAATACTGCATGATACTGGAAGAGAAACAGAATGGTGAAGCAATGTTAACAAAATGAAGACCCAGAAATAAACACATACCCTTAAGGACACCTGATTTTTGACAAAGATGCCAAAACCATACAATGGAAAAAAGATAACATCTTCAACAAATGCTGCTTGTCTAATTGGACATCTACATGTAGGAAAATGCAAATAGTTCGATACTTATCACCCTGCACAAAAGTTCAAATGGATTAAAGACCTCAACATAAAACCAGACAAACTAAATTGGTTAGAAGAAAAAGTGAGGAAGAGCCTAGAACTCATTGGCACAGGATACAACTTCCTGAACAGAACTCCAAAAACACAGGCTCTAAGAGCAACAATCAATAAATGGGACCTCATGAAACTGATGTTTCTGCAAAGCAAAGGACACTGTAGTCAGAAGAAAACAACATCCTACAGATTGGGAAAGGATCTTCACCAACTCAATATCTGACACAGGGCTAATATCCAGAATATATATAGAACTCAAGAATTTAAAAAGAAACAAATCAATTAATCCAAATAAAAAATGGGTTACAGAGCTAAACAGAGATTTCTCAATAGGGGAATACCAAATGGCAGAGAAAACTTAAAGAAATGCTCAACATATTTAGTCATCAGGGAAACGCAAATCAAAAGGACCCTGAAATTTCACCTCAAATATCTTTATTATTCTAATAAAAAGACAACATAAAACATAAGTATGAGTTTCTGTATATAAAAATTAAAATCGAAAGTCAGAGTGTTAATGACACAGAATAGCTAGCTTGTGTTTTATTTTCCTGAAAATACCTTGTTTGTGTCACTGTCATTTAAAGAGTAAACCAAGAATTATACAAGTAAACAAAAAGGTGAGAAATCATGTGGATGGTTAGTACAGAATATCAGCTGTAATTAAATTAGAACATGTATGTTAAACTGCAAAATGAAATCAAAGTGTGTAGAGAAAAACTTAAAGTAATGTTTCCCAAGACATGGACATGTGTTTAATGTAAAGAAATTAGAAAGACAATGCAACTGAAAAGAAAAAAGTCACATTGATTTTATTTTTGCATTGTCTAATTTTCTTGAATACTATTTTTATTATCATTTATTACAATTTATTCAATTTGTGTTCTGACTGTGGCCCCCTCCCTTGTCTCCTTTCAAACAGACCCTCCCTCCCTTTTCTTGCCCTAAGCCCCTCCCCTGGTTTACTGATAGGGGAGGTCCTACTCCCCTTCTATTTGACCCTAGCCTATCAGGTCTCATCTGGACTGGCTCTGTTGTTTCCTCTGTGTACTGACAAGGCTGAAACCCCCCCTGGGGGAGTTGATCAGAGAGCCTGCCACTGAGTTCATGCCAGAGAAATTCCCTGCTCCCCTTACTAGGGAAACCCACTTGGAGATTGAGTCTATGAGCTACATCTGAGTTGACGTTTTAGGGCTTCTCCATGCATAGGCCTTGGTTGAGGTATCACTCTCTTCAGAGCTCTCAAGGCTCAGTTTTTATAGTTCTTTTGGTCTCCTTTTAGATCTCCTGTCTCCTCCAGATCTTAACCCTATTGTAATTGTATATTTTCATCTACAATATTTATATTTGGATTTTATTATATTTGTCATTTCTTTTATTTTTTTTTCCCTTTAGACTCTTCTCTCTTTGTTATTCTGTTCTGTTCGTGGTTGATCTGATGTGTGTACTGGTCCTTAATATCTGCTTACACTTTATATTTATTTTGTAAATCGGCCTAAGACATACATGTTTGGTTGATTAAACAGCCTATACCTGGACAGGGTAGAATGGGGAAGGCGTGGCTACGGTCACTGGGCTTTGGGGGTTTAAGGGAGGATCATGGGAGAAAGATGGACCAGAAGAAAGGAAGAAGGAGGATGCTTTAATGGGTTAACATGGAGAAGAAACCTCGTGGGACCAGGAAGAAGGACTATAATGATGGCTTGAAAAGGCCTAGATAAAAAATAAAGGCAAGGATTTAAAATACTATGGATGGAAGAGAAGATGGTTAAGAAGGATGGCATTGGATGGGGGCTGGTAGGTGGGTAATGAAGTGAATTAGATTGTGTAGGTAGGAATATCAGCCCATTCCAAGGTAAATAAGGCAATTATAAAATCTAATAAGAGTCTGGGTCTCATTTGTGATAGTGGGTTACATAATATCACTACAATAATCATAATAGTATATAATAAATAGTCCAGCACCTTTCTAGTATTTACTACGACATTATTCCATTGGCTCCAGTTTAATTTTTCCAATGCATTTATTTTAGTGCTTAATAATCTAATAACCAGCCTCAGGAATGTTAAAGTATTCAAAGTATTCCATCAGTTTTCTAAGATGAAATTATAGTCTTCTTTCTCATCTTTTTCTAAGTATTAAGAATATTATATCCACATTGATTAAGAAGTTCCTATGTGTCATATTTAAATTTTAGCTATGTGTGTTTTATTAATAATATCCACAAAAGTTGGACATTTCATAAAAGACTGAGGGGGCAATCTTTCAAGTAAATGGAAATGGAGTATAGTATTTTAAGAAAAGGTTAAGGAAGAAACTAGACTAGGAGGTTGAAATGATGAAGGGTATAGGAGGATGTAGTAGAGGAGGGAATGTGAGGAGGGATAACCAACTTTACAGGCCTTTAAAACTTACAATGGTATGTTTTAAAGGTTTCTAAGATATATAAATATATAAAAGGAATTTAAGTGGAGTTAACTTATAATGGGGGAAGAAATGTCCTAGCTAGACATTATATGTTACCAAATACAATCCACAATACCAGGAATGGTTTATATTTTGTAAGTTGTTGGCCAAATGGATCTCAGAGACCACTCCCTACCAACAAACATCACAGGATATTGCAAAGAATGTTGGTTACTTACCTGAAGGTAAAGGCCTATTGTTGAAGACACCATTTACATATATCATCTAACATAGAGAAATTCTGCTGGTGCCCAACTAAAACTTTCACTCCTATTGACTCTCATCAATAGTACTGGAAGATATTATGCATCCTGTTGGAAGAGATAAGGACTTTCTGTCAGTTCTCACATTTACTGTTTTCAATTTGTTGAAATTTTAATACTTCCATTAATTTAATCTCTTCAAGAATAACCAGTCTTTTATTGTGAACATTGTAGTATTTAGCACTTTGTTGCTATGATAAACATCAAGTCCAAAATATCTTCAGAAGAAAATAGTTTATTTGTCTTATACTTTTATGGCACCTTTCATCAACAAAGAAAGTCAGGACAGAAACTCAAACAGGGAACTAACCTGGAGGCAGGAGCTCATGCAGAGACCGTGGAAGGGTGCTGCTTACTGTCTTGCTCTTCATGGCTTCCTCAGCCTGATTTCTTATAGAAGTCAGAATCATCAGTCAATGAATTTTCCCACCTACTATGGGCCACACCCTCTCCCATAAATCACTAATTTAGAAAATAACCTGTAGATTTACAATATAATCTTCTGGAGACATTTTCTCAATTAGGCCTCTTCTCATGACTCTAGCTTTTGTCACATTGACCTACAACTAGCCACCAGCACAAACACTATCTCCGACCAGTTTTACAAAAGTTGATAAATTAAATATTGATATGATTGATATTTTATCTCTTTATAGTATTTATTTCTAATGGTTAAATGAAAAATTTAAGAACTTAAATTAATCTATATGTACTCAACATGTTGTACTTGAAATGAGATAAACATTTATGCGTGTGGGGGGGGGTCTTTCATCTGCTATTCACTAAGTGGCTTCAATCCAATAGTTTCCTGTTGTGCCAGGCATTCTATGGACTTTCATTTTATAGAATTAGTGATTTTGTGGTTTTTTTTTTTCGTTTTTTAAACAGAAAGGCAAAGTTAGCCATTTAAGCACACAACAAGGATATAGTTTGAAAAGAACTCTTGAGGAAATACATGCAAACTGTTATACAAGCACAAAAAAAAAGACTCCCCAGAGGTGAAGGATAAAGTTTCAAAGGTCTAGAACATGAATTTTTTTGAAGTTGGTTTTAAAAGCCAATGAAGAATTATTTGGCTATGATGAGACCTAGGAAGACTAGGTCTGGCATTGAGAGAACAAATTGTATAGAACAAGAATTGAAACTGGAACTGAGGTCATGGTTCAATAGTTGTAGTGCCTGCTGCACAAATAGAAAGGCCAGAGTTAGGATTACCATAATTCATATTAAAAACAACAACAACACTGGCACGAAAGTAAATAGGCTAAACCCTAGAACTCGCTGGCCAAACAAGTGAGCCAAGTTGATGAGCTCCTGATTCAAGATTGGCACTGTCTCATACATAAGTGGAGAGAAACTGAGGACGACACTTGGTGTATAACTCTGGCTTCCGTATATGACCCCCTAAACATATGCACACACATACATGAGCACATACATACCTCTTCTCTTTCTTTGTATCTCTGTCTTTCTGTTTCTCTCAAATAATTGCATTGCTCTGCTCATTTAAGATTTTTATTGGAAATAAATGCTTCTCTCATACAATACATCCTGGCCACAGTTACCTCTCCCTCCACTCCCCTGAGTTACCTCTTACCTCCATTCTTTCCCAGATACACTTCCTCCTTGTTAACTCTTTATTAAAGAGCAGGTTTCCAAGAGATGACAATGAAACATGTCAAAAGAGGATTCAATAGGACAAAGTGAAAGCCCTTATATCGAGGCTAGACAATACAAAGAAATAGGAGGAAGAGTAACAAGAACAGGTGAAAAAAAAAGTTAACAGTCATAACATATATGCAGAGAACCAGGTGTAAATACTTACAGGCCAATGCTTGTTGTTTCAATCTTTGTAAACCCATAAAAGCCAGGACTAGTTGATTTGTTTGGCCCTGTGCTCCTGCTCTGATCTTTATCATCATCATCATTTATTACAATTTATTCTGGCTGTAGCCCCTTCCAATCTCTCCCTCCCTCTTCTCCCCTTATGCCCCTCCCCTAGTCCACTGTTAAGGGAGGTCATCCTACCCTTCTATTTGACCCTGGTCTGGTTGCATTTTATCTTCCTCTGTGGCCCGAGAAAGAGGAAAAATTTAGCTATTTAGAAAGTTCAGGAAATATGGTGCTTACATATATCTTTGTAATCTTCTAGGTCAATGTATGTCAGAATTGAAGAAGGTGAGCCAGATCTCTTTCATACAATAATATTGTTTTCACCTTAGTCTCTCTTCCCTCCTAGCAAATACATTTAGTTTTGTTGAATAAAATCAGCAGAGTGATTAAGATTCAACTTTCCATATCCTGTCTAGCATAGGAGAACCCTCCCCCATTCCTGGTGAGAATGTAATCTTGTTCAACCTCTTTGGAAAACAATCTGATGCTTTCTCAGAAAATTAGGAATAGTGTTACCTCAAGATCCACTTATACTACTCCTAGGCATATACCCAAAAGATGCCCCAATTTCAATAAAGATATTTGCTTAACCATGTTCATAGCAGCTTTATTTGTAATAGCCAGAATCTGGAAAAATCCCAGATGTGCCTCAAAGAGAGGAATGTATACAGAAATTATGGTACATTTACACAATGTAGTAATAGCAGATGCTGAGGTTCATAGTCAAATTTTGAGCAGAGTGCATGGAATCTTAGGAAAGAAGGGGAAGATAGAAAGACAGGTGAGGACAGGAGCTCCACAAGGAGAGCAACAGAACCAAGAAATATGGGCCCAGGGGTCTTTTCTAAGACTGATACTCCAACAAAGGAATATTTATAGAGATAAACTAGAACTCCTGCACAGATGAAGCCAATGGCAGCACAGTTACCATGAGGGTTCCCTAGTAAGGGGAATAAGGACTGTCCTGACATGAACTCCACGGCTGGCTCTTTGGTCACCTCCCCCTGATGGGGGGAAAGACTTACAAGGCCACAGAGGAAGACAATGCAGCCAGTACTGATGAGACCCGGGTTCAGATGGATGGAAGGAGGACCTCCTCTATCAGTGGACTTCGATAGGGGCATGGAAGGAGACGAGGGAGGAAAGATGGAATTTGGAGGGAATGAGGGAGAGGGCTACAGCTGAGTTTCAAAGTGAATAAACTGTAATTAATATAAAAAAATAAAAATTGAAAAAAGGAAATCATGAAATTGGCAGGCAAATTGATAGAACTAGAAAAGATCATCCTGAGTGAGGTATCCAAGAAGCAGGAAGACACACATGGTATATACTCACTTATAAGTGGATATTAGGAGTGTAATATAGGATAAACATACTAAAATCTTTACACCTAAAGAAGCTAAACAAAAAGGAGGACCCTAGGGGAGTTGCTCAATCCTCATTCAAAAAGACAATCAGGATATACATCAGAAGAGGGATAAAACAGAAAACAGGATAGAAGGCTATGGCAGAGGGCCTCTGAAAGTCTCTACCCAGCAGGGAATCAAAGCAGATGTTGAGACTCATAGTCAAACTCTGGGCAGTGTGCAAGTAATCTTATGAAAGAAGCAGGAGACAGAAAGGCCTGTAGGGGACAGGAGCTCCACAAACACAGCAACAGAACCAAAAAATCTGGGTAAAGGGCTCTTTTCTGAGATTGATACTCCATCCAAGGAATATTCATGGAGATAACTTAGCACCCTTGCATAGATGTAGCCAATGGCAGCTCAGCCTCCAAGTGGGTTCCCTAGTAAGGGGAACAGGGACTGTCTCTGACATGAACTCAGTGACTGGCTCTATGATCATCTCCCCCTGACGGTGGAGGCAGACAGCCTTATCATGCCACAGAGTCAGACAATGCAGCCAGTCTTGATGAGACCTAATAGACTAGGGTCAGATGGAAGGGGAAGAAGACCTCCCCTATCAGTTGACAGGAGAATGGGCATGGGAAGAGAAGAGGGAGTTTGGGTGGGATTGAAAATGGGAAGAGGGAAAGGGGTACAGCTGGTATACAAAGCAAATATATTGTAATAAATAAAAAAAAATTAAATGAAGAAAACACGCGCGCGCGCACACACACACACACACACAAAGATCTAACTCTCCAGCTTTCTTAGTTTAGAGTGTCAGGGAAAATTGCTTTCATGATGCTCATATTGTTAGGAAAGTGTATTCTACTTTGAGACATGAGTATTAAAATAATTTGAAATTATGCATTGTAGTGCAAAGAGGAAATTCAAGTCCACAGTGAAATGTTTGGAAATGTTGCTTCTAATAATACGCCCTACCTACATGATGTAATGTACCTTGAAAAATAAATTCAATTTTTCTTTCTGATGCCTTAACAGTGGGGGTGGTGTTGACTTGGGAACTTAATAAATGGCTAGGTTGTTTTAAAAGAAATATGTTTCCTCCAAAGATATATCAGGCACAATCACATACCACACCCATACACACATACAAACACACAGCCATGTATGCATGCACACACGTGTAATATTAGCACATACCCATGGCAGTCATTTGGTTTAGTAGTGGAAATGTGCCTGTATTTTTTGTAAACAATTTCCAAATGATATTATTAATCTATTCCCATATTTCCTACAGAAGAATATTACTGTCCTGGCCACTAAATAGCATGCAATCCACACTCACACTGCTATGACCTGATTTCTTCAGATTATCTCACATAGGACATACAAAATTCCTATGTTTTATATTTTTTTTCACAGAAGTATAGCATGGTATTCTGCCAAACACTATTTAAAAAGACACATTTTTAAAGAGTTAATTCTCATATTAATTTTATTTCCATAATGGAAGGCTCATATAATTGTTTTTTACTTTCCTAAAGGTTACCTATAACAACCCCACCAGTCTATGGAGGTACTGCTACCTGACGATTTACATTAGATATAATCTCATTAGAGGAAATAGTTCTCATATTATTCAAGAGCAGATAAACCCATGACCAACTTGATTTATGTCATTTCACTTCTCTTACAATTTATAAATGAGTTAATAATTACAGATTGCGTGGGATAAGAAATATACCTCGAATCTTTGCCTTGCATAGAAGCCTCCTGCAAATTTTCCATTTTATATTAGCTCAAGGAAAAATTTTAACTGTTTAATAATACAAAACACGTTTCTGTTTTTCATATTACCTTATTTCTTTTGAAATTTATTTATTTTTTATTAATTAAAGTTTATTCATATTGTATCCCAGCTGTAACTCCTTTCTCATTCCCTGCCAATTACAGCCTCCCTTCCTCATCTCCTCCCATGCCCCTCCCCAAGTCCACTAATAAAGGAGTTCCTCCTCCCTTTCCATCTATCCCTAGCCTATCAAGACCCATCAGGATGGGCTGCATTGTCTTCCTCTGTGGCCTGGTAAGGCTGCTCCCCCGTCAGGGGAGGTGATCAAAGACCCAGTCACTGAGTTCATGTCAGAGACAGTCCCTGTTCCCCTTATTAGGTAACCCACTTGGACACTGAGCTGCCATGGACTATATCTCTGCAGGGGTTCTAGGTTACCTATCTCCCTTAATGGTCCTTGGTTGGAGTATCAATCTCAGAAAACAGTTCTTTGCCTAGAATTTTTGGTTCTTTTTTTTCTCTTTGTGGATTTTTGTACAGTTTCACAAGGAGAACAACAGTACCTTATTTCTTTTTTTTAAATTTTTTAATACCTTATTTCTTGAAGACATTTACCATCTATAGACTTTTTCATTTTGACATCCTTGCTGTGATTTTAATTGTCATGAGCATTAGAACTTATATTTTGATTCCGTATAAGGAGAATGTATTCAGCAGATTATTCTATACTTCTCAAGCTGTAATTTGTCTTTACAAAGTTTATATTTTTCATAATTTACTTTGATGCAGTGGATATCCTTATCCTAATTAACACCTTCCATTGTTCCTCTCCTGGTACTTGAGAAATTGACTGCACTACCAGTGGAACAAGGCAATGAAACTGAACACAGTCCTAATACAGATGGACCTCCTTTGTCTCTCATGGCCTTGGGGTACTTCCTAAGTTATTTCATGCAATAATTCTCCCAAATCCTGATTTTCATCTTTTATGTCGTGTTTTCTCACATTGCTAATTTCCCAAATGTGATAATACGTCATGTACCAAAATAGCAAGTGGACATATAAAGCTGTTTCTCTAGTGCCTTTAATTATGAAAGAAAAATGCAGCTAGTAAGAGAATATAGAGGAAATATGTGAACATCACAACATTAATTTTTTTTCATACTGTGTATATTCTGAGAAACAAAAATGCTTGATATTTCATAGAAATTGTAAAAATGGTATATAAATGACTTTTATTTTAAAAAGTTTTAAATCTTGATATGCAGTATTAAGAATACTTTAATATTCAACCATGCATTTGTGCCTTCCCAAAATACCCAATATTTCACAAAAGACTAGTCTTTCAATTATCTGAAGATTACTTACCTATATCTCAAGATTACTGATGTACATAAAACATAATAATAAATAAATACAAGTATAGAAATACATTTTATAATACCAAAGGAAAGAAAAATAATGTAATCATATAGTTAAATAGATTGCTGGTGAGTGAATATTGGAAAAGAAGTTCAATAATCTGTCATTAGTGATTGCAGTTAGGTTGTAAAGAAAAAATAAACTGGAGCCATTTGACTCACTTAAAATGGGAAAACATATCAAAAATACAGTTGGCTGGATACAGAATTGTTGTTCTTGATAAAACAGAAAAAGGACTTTTCTGGAATGTTCAAGACAAGATGTGAACAAACTCTCTAAAACTTTCACAATAGCATACATTAACATAAGTATATTCATGACAGTTTCTATCCAAATTCTGAAAGGTATATGCAACTCGTCAATATTGGCAAATCCCTTATGCTAGTGTGGGAAGAATAGAGCCATTAATGGAATTCCATTAATTGGAAAATCTAATTATCTCTGATTTTCTCCCATCTGCTGAAGTGTATGTCTTACTATATATATTTGTGCCTATCTTTCAAATAGAGACTTATTCAGAATTCCTTTCCCAGTAAAAGGTGTTATATATTTTTCTATTTTAAGAATTTTTAAAAATGTATAAAACAGTCCTGAAAAGATAAGCAAATTATGCCTTTGCACTTTATCATCTCAGTAACTATATTTGCTATGCTGTTCCAAGGAAAGTGGCAGGTTTGTATCCGAACAATACACTTTGGTTTAGATGAAATGATATCTTTATAGAATAGTTTTTCTGAGGTTAGAAGTGATTAGATATATTTTCTGCCTGCATTTTATTTCTGTCTTGAATTATTTCATCTATTCACCTCTGCTCCAAATTGTAACTCTTGGTTCATGGAGTTCAGTAAACATTTCGGGCTACTATGTTTCAGACATAAAATGATACATTAGTTTTCCATATGTTCCTACTCTGAGAAGTCAGAAGCACTTGTATACATTCTGTAGTCTCTAGAATAATAAAAAGGGGAACTTTTCTTAGTTGTTCTTGCTGAAATGTTTACTGATATAGTTTCCCCTTTTCTATTAATATTGTTCAGTAAATTTACCATTTTCATTATCTAGTGATGTCCTGTAAGTGGCCGGTGCTGTGTCTCACCAATTTCAGAGTTATTCATTATTATGCTTTGTCTCTCCTCCATGACAATTCCAATTAAATTACATTATACTCATTTAAAATTTCTAATAGTGTCATTAAATTATTTATTGTACATTAAAATATATAAAAATGTACTTTGTTCAGGAACACATCTTTTTCCACATATACACGTCTGTGACTCATTAAAGAAAAAACTGGAATTATAGAATTCTGTGACTTGGATTAAAAATAGCATACTTTACTCCTAAGTGAAAATTACAGTTATAGTTTAATAATGCAGTTGAAATTATTGCCAGTTTACTCAAATTAGAAAAGTAAAGTAGGATTCTTTGTTATCAGGAAACCCTATTTCTCCTTGCAATATCATGAGGTGAGCTGATTTTGACTTTACATGTTCAAAAATCATCTCAAGCCTAGCATTTCATCAGTCTTAAGTCAGAGCCACTTAAAGATTGTTTTCCATTTGAGGTTTTTCTTGCATCTCTCTAGTGGCTTTCATGACATGGTGTTGCTGAGAGGAAATAGATGCCTTTCACTCATGCCAGTTCTTGGGTAATTGAAGGCAGAATGCATTCATTATATGTGATGATGCAATCTTCTGCTTGTAATGGACACTTTTTGAAATGCATTCTGAAATTATATCAGCTTTGTTAGAGCTTGTAACTATACCACATTTATGCATTTATTTTGCTACAGCCAAACCCACAAAGTATCTGCTTTGTTTTTCATAATTTTCCCATCACATCCTATACCTCTGTTTTAAGGCTAGCAAACTGGCTTTCTAGTTGCTGGCCCCATTGCATGGCCTACA
This sequence comes from Psammomys obesus, assembly GCF_907164565.1. Taxonomy (NCBI): domain Eukaryota; kingdom Metazoa; phylum Chordata; class Mammalia; order Rodentia; family Muridae; genus Psammomys; species Psammomys obesus. The sequence continues at coordinate 1,957,750 of NW_026596427.1, read as the reverse complement.
AAAAAAATGTGGAAAAACTTACAGAGGACCAACTAGGCCATTTTCAGTTATTTTTTTTAACATGAGATATATGATTTTGTGCATCACAAACATTTTATGGCACTCCCACTTAGTATTCAAAATAGAGACAGAGAAGCCTTCATTATTTCTCATAATTTGTAACTGTTTTCATTTTGGTGCATAAAGAAGGTGATACAGAGATCTAGCTTTCCTGTACATATACATTTTTTCTCCTGTCCCTATAAATTTTCAGTGAAAAAAAATCATATTCTAAGCTTAAAATAGTTAACCCTATTGTATATCAATAGATGATAAGAAAATATAATTTAATTAATTTAAAAATCTTCTTACTCTTTAATTTTTTTCTCTCATTAAACCTATCTGTTTTACTTGATGTGTCAAAATGATTTTCAACTTGGCTTTGCTACTTCGTACTTCATCGTGTGGGCTAGCTTGCTTCATGTTATCCGACTCTTTTGATCGTTTTGCTATGATTACACAATTTTCATTTCATGAAGACATACTAGAATTACATTTAATCATTTATCATCAATATAATACTCTTTCAATTATATGCCCTCTGAGAATTAAAGTTCTACTATTTATAAAGTTTCCTTAGTATAGCAAACCAAATGGATTTCTTCCTGATGTTTTTTCGAATATCATGTTATCTTTTATTAAGAAGATGCTTATGCTGTTGCTTCATAGGTCAAACTCAGACCCTGATGAGTAAAACTGCATCATTTGTTAACTACAGTCCCTTCAATAGATTCAATAGTTAGTCTGTAGAACACAAAATGATATGCTATGGTATTATGAAATATGGTTTCTGTTTTTAATATATCTTCATATATTTCTACATCAGTTTAAGTGTCTTAAGCAATGAGTCATGTCTACTTCCTGTTGACTATTATTTCATCTTTCTTAGTGTCAAATGGGCAGTGCAGAATATTAACTATTTACTTAATGAAACAGACTCTACTAGAAGTTATAAAATGAGTGTCCATATAGCAAAACATGTTTCACAAATTGATTTAAATTTGAGGTGTTCATTACACATACTTTCGGTTTTCACTACTATAATTCTTATAATTTAAAACTGTATTATTTTAGTAATACTAATTTAAAACTTACCTACGGACCTAGACAAACAGTTCTCAAAAGGAAAAATAAAATGAACAAGAAATATTTATTTAATGCTCAATCTCCTTGATCATCATTAAACTTACTTTACTATTTCATCTTACCTTGTCAGAATAGTTAACATCAAGAAAATAAATGGCAAGGTACCTGAAAAGGATGTGACAAAATGTAAAGGATTTTTCATGATGTGAGTGCAAACTGATAAAATTACTGTGAAAATCAGTATAGAAATTTATCATGTAGTTTGAAAATAGAACTTACATGAGATCCAGTTATACCACACAAGGGATTCAATATCAACCATCCTGCAATAATGCTCATCCATAGTTATTGCTGCTATATTCTCCAAACCTAAACTATAGAATTTCCTTAGAAGTTTACCAACAGAAATGGATAATGAAAAACTTAAATAAATACAAAATGAAATTTTATTCAGTTATACAGGAAAAATGAAAATATGAAATGTTCAGGGAAATGAATGCAACTAGAAAAAATATACTGAGGAGGTTGTCTAGATTCAGAAAAACAAATGCCACATCCTAGCTCTCACAGATATTAGCTTCATATATTCAGATTTGAGTTTTTAACTTTAGAGTACCTGTAGAACCCAGAAAGCAAGAAAGGGCCCATTGGAGGTGGGGACGAGACTCTTTTTTTTTTTTTTTTTTTGCATTTATTTATTTATTTATTTATCTATTTATTTATTTAATTTCAATTGATTTTTTTTAATTTTTTTCTTATCCGTTACATTTTATTATCTCTGTATCCCAGCCGTGTCCCAATCCCTCATTCCCTCCCAGTCCCTCCCTCCTTCCCTCATCTCTACCGGGACAAGACTATTAAGAGAAATAAAAGTCTGTAAAATAAGTTAAGCATTAGAGAAGAGAAAGGAATAACAGAGTGGTGTTTATAATGAGACAGATCCTGAGGAGCAGGGCACAGGATGTGATGGTGGGGGCCTAACACTAAGTACATTGTAAAAGCCATATAGAAATCTACTGTTCCATAATCTTACTAAGAATATAATTTATAACTACACAATGGAATATTACTCAGCAATAAAAAACAAGGAAATCATGAATTTTGCAATTAAATAGTGGGATCTGGAAAAGATCATCCTGAGTGAGCTATCCCAGAAGCAGAAAGATGCACACGGTATATACTTACTCATATAGACATATAATATAGGATAAACCTACTAAAATCTGTACACCTAAAGAAACTAATCAAGAGGGAGGACTCTTGCTAAAATGCTCAATTCCTACCCAAAAAGGAAAAGAGGATGGACATCAGAAGAAGGAGAAAAGAGGGAACAAGTCAGGAGCCTGACACAGAGGACCTCTGAAAGGCTTTGCCCTGTAGAGTATCAATGCAGATGCTGAGACTTATGGGCAACCTTTGGGCAGAGTGCAGGGAATCTTATGTAAGGAGTGGGAAACAGTAAGATCTGGAGAGGACAGGAACTCCACAAGGAGAGCAACAGAACCAAAAAATCTGAGCACAGGGGTCTTTCCTGAGACTGATAGTCCAACCAAGGACTATGCATAGAGATACATTAGACCCCTGCACAGATGTAGCCCATGGCAGTTCAGTACCCAAGTGGGTTCCATAGTAATGGGAACAGGGACTGTCTCTGACATGAACTGATTGGCCTGCTCTTTGATCATCTCCCCCTGAGGGGGGAGCAGCCTTACCAGGCCACAGAAGAAGACAATGCATCCACTCCTGATGAGACCTAATTGACTAGGATCAGAAGGAGGGAAAAGAAGACCTCCCCTATCAGTGGACTTGGGGAGGGGCATGCATACAGAGGAAGGGAGGGATTGTGAAAGGAGGAGGGAGGGAACCACAGGGGGGATACAAAGTGAATAAAGTGTAATTTATAAAGATTTTTTTAAAAAAAGAAGTTTGATTGGAGATACACTACACAGAAGAATTCTGCTTTACCCAGAAGCCATAGTTTAACAACCATGAATCTCATTGCCACATGTTTTTTTTTTTTTTTAAATAGGTTCCAGAGAACCCCTGCATACATGCCCTTCACATTTTTCTTGGTTTTCCACCAGAACAGGATGGTAAGAGCAAGTATTGTTGACAGTACCACACAATTTGATCACAAAAAGTGGAGTAATTATCGCTGACATTGATCTCGAAGCTTCTTCCCACCTGGTTGCTTTCATGGTGCTGGAAGGTGCTATGTGGGCTGCTGGGGTAGAAAACTCATCAACAGTTCCAAATATTTTATCTACATTAACAATAATCCATCATACTGCTTCTCATCTGTAACCATTAGTATTCACTTGCCTTTGAGGGCTTCATTCACGTGAAACCCTCAACTCCTTATTATTGTAAACTATATAAACCTGACAAGAGTTTAATAAGATTGGCATTGTTTAGAGTGTATGGTTCATCAGCAACTTCAACTCAAGGAAACAAGATTGAGTAGAATAAGCAAATGCAGCTTTTTAATTTCAATAAAGATCTATGTTGCATTTCTGTTTGAAAGTCAAGAAATTAAATATAATGTCACCTTTGATTTTACAACTGTTTTACTTGTGGTTATATGTTATGCTGGTTAATTTTTTTGGCAAATGTATACTGAGTAGAGGAAATTCACAAAAGTAAGTTTTCTGTAGCCTGAGGCATATAATAATGGGGAAAATACCTTTTTCCACTGTAAAAGTATAGTATTCTATGTTTTTGTTTCTTTGTTTTTCTTAGTTTTGTTTTTCATTGGAAACTTCTGTGGAATATAATTAAAAACAGGTCCAAGTAGGATAGAAAAAGCAAGAAAAATGTACCTACTCGAAGGAAGTAATTACTACACTAAAATTATTTTAGTTGGAATGATGTACTTAAAAAAGTCAACTTAAAACTTATTTTTGAAAAAAATCATAGTCTTCAGATGTAAACAAAATTAAATATTTCGATAAACTGCCAGAAAAACTTCAATAACTGATGAAATCATAGCATAGGTTTGTTATTTTATCATCAAATTTAGAGCAGCTTTCATATTGTAAGTGTAATATTACCTCAAGGATACCATGTTATTGTTCACTTTTTGTATAGAAATGGAACACAAATGAGCCCACTATCTTAGTATTTGGATATCCTAGCTGTGTTTTCAATGTGTTCTGATACTGGTAGCATGGGGAAAAAACTGTGCTTATCTGAGTTGAGCAATAACAGAATAAAATTGTCTGAGGAGCACACACACAGAGACCACATCACACTTCAAGGTACCTTTCTCTTCTGCTGTCCTAAAATTAAAAGGTGAAGCAAAACATAAGAAGGCAAATAGCATATGTTCTCATTCATATGTACAATATACAACTATTATGTCATAAAACCAGAAATTTAAAAGGTGGTTTTCAGAGGCTCAGGGAAGGGAAAAATGGAGAGATCACAAAGGGTTCTGACTCTAGTGTAGATGAGAAGAATAAAGTTTATCATTTGAGAGATGGTGTATAATGTAGTGAAAATAACTAAAAACTGAGTACTATATCAATATGTCTTTGTCAGGTTGTGTATAAAATATTCGTATCATGGATAAGGTCAGAGGCTTGAAGTAATAGATTAGTTTATGGGCTTATTTGAGCATTATACACTGTACTGTATTAAAAAGTCACAACTTCCCATTCTGCTCCATAAATACATCCAACTCTGATTTTTAAGATATTTGAAGATCATGGTTATTATTAAACCATCTACTAAAGTTTGAACATTATACTGATATTGTACATTTCATATATTTTGACAAATATACATAAATATTAAAATTAATAAATTATTTCACCCCCAAAAATGTGATCACTGTTTGCATAATTATCACAAGTTCCTATTGTGTTTTTTTAAAGTTTCTATGGATTATATTTTAAATAGTACGTCATAAAATTTTTACATCTTAACCAATCATAAACAAAACCTACAGAAATAAAGAAAACTTAGTTATACATAGTGACTAAGATAACTACTGCTAATGTATTTTGTGATTTTTTTAACTTTTATTAGTTACAGTTTATTCACTTTGTATACCCCCATAAACCCCTGCCTCCTCTCGTCCCAGTCCTCCCTCCCACCCCTTTCCTCACACATGCCCCTCCCCAAGTCCACTGATAGAGGAGGTCCTCCTCTCCTTCCTTCTGATCTTAGTCTATCAGATCTCATCAGGAGTGGCTGCATTGTCATTTTCTGTAGCCTGGTAAGGCTGTTCCCCCCTCAGGGGGAGGTGATCAAAGAGCAGGCCAATCAGATTATGCAGGGGCAGTCCCTTTTCCCATTACTATGTAACCCACTTTTTTTAGTTTATTTATTTATTTATTTATTTATTTATTTATTATTTTTTTATTTATTGATTGATTCTCTTTACATCCCAACCATAACCCCTTACCTCCTCCCCTCCTGGTCTACCCTTCCACCCTTTTCTCTCTTTCCTCTCTCCCATTCACCTCAGAAACAGGGATCACGCCCCCAACCAATCCATCCCAGCATCAGGACTGAGAACATCTTCTGAGGCCAAGCAATGCAGCCCCACTAGGGGGAAAAAGCAGGCAACAGAGTCCATGTCATAAACAATACCCACTCAGCTCACTAGGCAACCCCAATGAAGACCAAGCTGCCCATCAGTTATATATGTTTACACTTACACATCAGTTACATATGTGGGCCTTGCTCTACACCATGCATGCTCTTTGGTTGGTGCTAAAGTCTCTGTAAGCCCCCATAGGCCTAGGTTAAATGGACTCTGTTGGTCTTCTTGTGGCGTTATTGTCCCCTCTGGGCTCTTTAGAAAGAAAACCATAAAACCCATAATTTACACTGCCTACAAGAAGTGCAGGGATAAAGAGGTAGCAGAGATTAAAGGAATGTCTAACCAATTATTGGACAGACCTGAGACACACCTTACTGTATAGAGACAACCACTGACAGTATTAATGATAATCTGCTATGCTTTCAGACAGAAACCTAGCATAACTGTCCTCTGAGAGGATTCACCCAGCAGCAGGTCAAAACAGATAAGGAGACTTGTAGCCAATCACGGAGTGGAGCTCTGGGAGCCTTGTGGATGTGTGTGTGTGTTGGGGGGCTGTTAAGAGAAGATAGAAATGCGTACTGTTTTAACAAGCTGCATTAGTAAAATGAGTTAGTAATATTGTATTTAAATATATAAAGTTATTATTATTTTTATTATTATTATTATTTATTTAGGAGCATGTTTCTCTTCCTTCACAAATGTTTTTCAATTGCAACATAATTTATGTGATAAACATTCATATTGCTATAAATATTAGTTATTATTACTGTCAAACTTAAAAGTCATATGCTGTGACAAAAATTTTTCTCATACCATCTGAAACTTCATATTTAATTTGTATTTCAAAAATCTTGCAATAATTCTGATTATTTTTCAGAAGATTTCATTGAATTAATTCATTTATACATTTATTCATAAGAAATACCTTTCAGATACCTTATAAGTGTCATTAGACAGGTAAAATACAGAAAAATAAACAGGCACAGCATTCTTTCTTCTTTGAAGCATGTTATTGTGAGTGAAGCCACACATATTAATCTGAATATAAATTAGATTATATACATATTTGAAATGGAAATTTAAGCAAAATAATAATACTTATCATTAATAGTTGCATTTCTTTTTCTTTTTGTATTTTAGTAAAAATAATTACTTGTAAGCAATAAATCCTTATCATGGTTTACCTTCCCTCATCTCCTCCTACATGCTCCCACCTTCCTACTCAACCAACTCTATACCATTTTTCTCTCCCTTTAAAAAACAAAAAGAAACAAACAAACAAGAATAAAAAATAAAAATATCAGAAAAAATCAAATAAAATCATGAAAAATACACACACAACAACAAAAAACCCATAAAACCATAAAATCAGAAACCATAAAGGCAGTAAGGTAAAAAATACTCACACAAAGAAATATGAGAAAATAATTATCCAGAAAATACTACTGAATTTGTTTTGTATTGGCCTTCTGGTGCTAGGCCTGGTGTTTGCCATTTATGTGGTATGTATACCCAGTAAGACTCCATTGGAAAAAACTAATTTGAATACTGATGTAGAAAGACTTCATGAATAAAGTGATCCCAGAAGAATAATATGGATTTTCTATTCAGCTAAAGGCATAGTGGCAGAAGCAGATAGGAATAATCCATATAATATGAAAACAAATAACAAGGATATAATTTGCTCTTGGTGTGAAAGATTTATAAAGACATTTTGCTTCCAGGATGATGAAATGCTAAGATATAAAATAAAATAGTGATTATTGAGTTGATCATGGCCTTGGATATCGCGTTTAGGAATTTGAATTCTTCTTGACAGATTCTGAAGTACTAGCTATTACAGGATTCTGAGTAGTTTCATATTTAAATTTTTTACTGAAAGCATTCATATTAATTAAAGAGAAAAGTTATGTTTGAAAATAGTTTTTTGAAAAATATTTTTATTTAAATTACTCTCTATCAGTCTATTGAGACATGCTGCGGAAACAAAATAAATACAAAATACAACTCATGTTGTTGTATGAGTGAACATAATAGTCCCTTTACTTGCAATTCAGTTTTTGTTTACTTAGAATAAAAACAAACAGCATTAACAAATAAAAACACACATATATCATGACCAGTTAAGAGAGAGATTGTAGAATATAAACATTTATATTTTAGTACTTCAAGAGCATCCTCATCTTTCTCAGCTCACAAATTATATGCCTTCCCTGTTTCCAGATGTGTTATTTGCTTTGCATTGTACCTAACATAAAAACAGCTTATCTTGTTAGTAAAACTATCATCATCACAGTGAGTTTTAAAGTCCCATTTGAAAATTAGAATTCAAGAATCAATTAATTTCTTTCTTTATAAATCTGTTATGTGGTATTTTTACTCTGACTAAATCAGCTGTGGTACCAGGAATGAAAAAGAAAAACTGCATTGCCTAACTATAATAAAAGTAATCTGTACTGCTGAAGACACTATGCACTTCAGAAACAAAGTCCATAGACTCCTGAGCTGATCTGAAAGCTTCCTCTCTGAGAACTAACTTTCATGGTATTACAAGTATCCAAACAATGTCCAAAAGAGGGAACAACCCAACATTCCTAACAAGTTATGACACCTATGAACGACAACAAATATTAACTTGATACAATAAACCTATGGATGCAGCAGTTGCACACATACCCTGCGGCTAAACAAAATCTTTTCAAGTGTTCTTTAGACCCACACAACAAGAGTGGAACCATGCCTGGTACTGGAAACCTAGCCAACTATTACTAAGTGATAGTGAAGTCATGGAAAAGGGAGGAGAATCTAAAACCACCACTTTATTAAACCAGGATAATCACTAACAGTCTAGAAATGTGTCAGTATACACACGGATAAGTGTGATCTTCATTCCTACCTTCATCAAGGAAACTTCTCTTTCCAACAGAAAAAGGGAGGGAAAGAGACAGACGGACAAACAGACAGAGAGCATTGCAAAAAGTCACAACCAATCAAAAGGCAAAGTGTGTATCCTAGTCCCATTAGCTATATCTAAAAACTACTCCGGCACCCAAGGCGTAAGGAACTTTGCGGAAGAGCTGGTGGAAAGATTGTAAGAGCCAGAGGATCAAAGAATTTGTTGTGAGATTGTCTCTTAGTAATATCAGAAGCTACACCAATAATGTCTCACCACAAACAAAAAGTAAAGAAAACAAAAATTACCAATTATATATCCCTTAGAAGTTGAGATTCTCCTTATCCTTAATTCCCTTTTGATTTATCATAGTGGGTTTGGGGGGGGGTATTATTTGTCTTTTATTTTCCAATATTTTTGAATGTTGATTTTCTATTTGTTCTCAACAGAAATTTCTTCAATTAAATTTAAAACACCATCTTCAGCTTACTATTAGAGCAATCAAAGGTTCTCTATCGTCTTTTCATATAAACTGAAACACATCACTAGGCATTGAAAGGCTCTCTAGTCTGCACTCTGTCTCCCAAGTAAAAATCTCAAGTGTCTCTGGTACTTAGTACATGATTTCTGGGAATATAGAGAATGACTCTTTATGTATTTCCTGGCTGTAACAGAAACTATAGACTGATAAATCAGGAGCTATTTTGGGTTAGGATTTTGAAGTATAGGCACGCTAATGTTAATGCTTCAGTTTTGGAAGTTCATGATGAACAATGGAGATGCTAAGTTGATCTCCACAGGATCCCATTTTGGATTTATAAAATTTTGAAAACCGTAAATAGTGGGACTGCTGAAGATTCTCAGTCTACCAGCAGGGAGCACAGGTAGCTTGATACAGTTATATTTTGTGCTTTCCTGCAGAGCTTTGTCCTTGTTTTTACATTATTATCACATTGTTGGTGGAAGGAGAAAGCACCCAATGTTAGGGGAGTTGTGGTAAAAAGAAGACCTAGAGAGCAATGTCATTTGTTTTGACACATTCTGTGATTGGATTATCTGAGTTGAAGGGTATTGAACATTTAGAAAGTGAGGGTAAAGATGATAAATATGCTTTCAGAGATATATAGTAATCTATGAAAGAGTCAGGAATGGGAAGGCTGAGCATGCCGAACAAAGGAGCATGTCATAGTAATAATAAAAAGTGAAGATAGAAGTTTGTCAAATATGGTTTTAAACATTATAGAAAATATGGATAAGCAATTTTCAATCATTTGAGAGTGACACTGTACAATTTGTGCACTTGAAAATAGAATCATAATCACATGAGATTTGAAGTAGATAAATTTAGTTACTAGGAAAAATGAGGTCATGACATATACTTGAAGGGTAACAACAGTTACATAATCAGTTCTCTATAAGTTAGCCACTACAAAGTTAAGATATATGTATCATTAAAATTGAAGTAATATTTTCTCATGCCATCAATCTACCTCCTATAAAAATTCCATGTGGAGATAATGAGACAATTGTTTATTTTCTTTTTGAGTATAGACTATGAAGATTTAAAATAGTTTATGTATATAGGAATGAAATTTTTAATTAATTTTTATTTTTTGTATTAATTACAGTGTATTCACTTTGTATCCCAGCTGTAGTCTCCTCCCAATCCCACCCTCCCTTCCTTATCTACTCCTATGCCCCTCTCCAAGTCCACTGATAGGGGAGGTCCTCCTCTCCTTCCATCTGACCTTAGTTTATCAGGTCTCATCAGAACTGGTTGCATTGTCTTTCTCTGTGGCCTGGTAAGGCTGCTCCCCCATTTGGGTGAGGCAGTTAAAGAGCCAGCCACTGAGTTCATGTCAGAGACAGTCCCTGTTCCTCTTACTATGAAACCCACTTGGACACTGAGCTGCCAGGGGCTACATCTGAGCAGAGGGTCTAGGTTATATCCATGAATGGTCCTTGGTCGGAATATCAGTCTTAGAAAAGACCCCTGTGCCCAGATATTTTGGTTCTGCTGCTATCCTTGTGAAGCTCCTTTCCTCTGCAAGTCTTACTATCTTCCCTTCTTTCCTACGATTCCCTGCAATCTGCCCAAATTTGTTTATGAAAGTTTTATAAGTTGGATTTTCTAAAACTATGAAAATTATTCCTTAGAGATACTGTTCTCTGTTATGTAAATATGTGTAAATATGATAATTTTAAAAGCCATGCTATTTGCTCAGTAGTTTAACAATCCCTCACAAAACAATTACTTTCAGAACTCAGAAGGGGTAAAATAATACTTTCCATGTAAATGAATTTACTATTCCAAGTGAGTTAAAATATACTTTATGAAATGTACATTATGATTTAAGGACAGTTTTATTTATTATTGCTTTCACACTGAAAACATTGCTACAAAACAAATATAAATTAGAGTATGACATACATGAAGATTGCTATTCATGTTAATTGATGTTTCTTCATCAGTTTGTTTTTTTTTTTTCTTGCTACTTTGTTCTCTTGACTATTTTAAGAGCTGATTATAAGATATCAATATACTATAACTAGAAATCTAAGCTTTCAGAAGGGAATAAACTAAGCATTAATACAACGATTAAGGAAGTATTTATTCAGAACTAAAAGTGGGCAAAATGTGAGGTTAATTTAGATAGTAGAAATGTAAATAAAGCACACACTCCAGATTAATGTGTGTGAAGAAAGCATCACAGAATTTGGTATATTGCAAGAGTTTAAGGATGCACATTGGCATTGTTGAAGAAAGAGAACATTGCTACTATTAAAAGAGTTAAAAATATGACACAAAGATAACATAATTTTACATGATACAATGGAGTCAAGTTTTAAAGATTTTACTAAGATATGAGAGTAATAAATTAATAGGTGTGTGATCATATGTATTCAAATATAAGTACTTAAATATGGATATTACCTAATTTCAGGAAGATAAATGGCATGACCAAAGCTATGAGGTTTAAATACCTGTTTGTTTGTTTATTTATTTATTTATTTATTTGTTTGTTTGTTTGTTTTTTATTTATTTTTCAAGACAGACTTTCTCTGTGTTGCCTTGGCTGTCCTGGACTAGCTTTGTAGACTAGGCTGGACTCGAACTTACAGAAATTTTCCTGTTTCTGCCTCTCTGAGTGATAGGATCACAGGCATGTGCCACCACACCTGACTTAAACAATTGTATATCTAGAATGTTTCACATGATAAGGTCAGGGTGGAAGACAAATGCACGATTATTAAGAACATTAATAGAAATGGAGCTATCTCACAGAAAAGTACTTCTATTTATATTGTATTTATCAAATATTAAATAATTAACCAATAATAGACTTTATTTTCATCTAGTGTGGTATTTAACCACATATATTTATTAGTATATTTTAAACTATATATATTTTTTAAATTTTTATTTAGAACAAATGGGATGGACATTGGAAGTAGGAGAAAACAAGAAACAGGACAGGAGCCTATCACAAAGGGCCTCTGAAAGACTCCACCTAGCAGTGTATTAAAGCAGATACTGAGACTCATAGCCAAAATTTTGGCAAAGTGCAGGGAATCGTATGAAAGAAGGGGGAGTTGGTATGACCTGGAGAGGACAGGAGCTCCACAAGGACCAAATATATCTGGGCACAGGGGTCTTTTCTGAGGCTGATTCTCCAACCAAGGACCATGCATGGATATAAACTAGAACCCCTGCTTGAATGGAGCCCATGGCAGCTCAGTGTCAAAGTGGGTACCCTAGTAAGGGGAACAGGAACTGTCTCTGACATGAACTCAGTGGCTGGCTTTTTGTCCTCCCTATTCTCCGTGGGAGGAGCAGCCTAGCTAGGATACAGAGAAGGACATTGCAGCCAGTCCTGATGAGACATGATAAGCTAGAGTCAGATGGAAGGGGAAGAGGACCTCCCCTATCAGTGGACTTAGAGAGGGGCAGGGAAGAGATGAGAGAGGGAGGGTGGGATTGGAAGGGAATGAGGGAGGGTGCTACAGTTGGGATACAAAGTGGATAAACTGTAATTAATATAAAAAATAAAAATTTTAAATAAGTAATTTTAAAATTGAAATTGTTTACAAATAGTGGTATAAACATTACCTTTTGTATTTTAACACAACATAGAGGCAATTCATCAATTCCCCAGCTGGAAAGAGCAAATCAAATGTGTAATCATATCTTTTAGTTTAGATTTTATGCAGAAAATTCAAAATTACTTTTCTTTTCTCTCTCTCTTTTTTCTTTATTAATTACACTTTATTCACTTTGTATCCTCCCTGTGCTTCTCTCCCTCCTCCTGTCCCAATCCCTCCCTTCCTCCACCCTTTGCAGGCATGCCTCTCCCCAAGTCCACTGATAGGAGAGGACTTCTTTTCCTTCCTTCTGATCTTAGTCAGTGAGGTCTCATCAGGAGTGGCTGCATTGTCTTCTTCTGTGGCCTGGCAATGTTGCTTCCCCCTCAGGGGGAGGTGATTATAGAGCAGGCCAATCAGTTCATGTCAGAGACAGTCCCTGTTCCAATGACAATGAAACCCACTTGGATACTGAACTGCCATGGGCTACATCTGTGCAGGGGTCTTAGGTTATCTCCATGCATAGTCCTTGGTTGGAATAGGAGTCTCAGGAAAGACCCCTGTACCCAAACTTTTTGGTTCTGTTGCTCTCCTTGTGGAGTTCTTGTCCTCTCCAGATCTTACTGTTCCCCTCCCTGCACTCTGCCCAAAGGTTGCCCATAAGTCTCAGCATCTACACTGATAGTCTGCAGGGCAGAGCTTTTTTTTTTTATTTAACTTTTATTAATTACACTTTATTCATTTTGTATCCCCCCATAAGCCCCTCCCTCTTCCCCTCCTGGTCCCACCCTCCCCCCCTTTCTGTATGCATGCCCCTCCCCATGTCCACTGATTGGGGAGGTCCTCCTCTCCTTCTTTCTGATCTTAGTCTATTAGTTCTCATCAGAAGTGGCTGCATTGTCAGGGTTCTAGGTTATCTCCATGAATAGTCCTTGGTTGGAGTATGAGTCTCTGGGAAGTTCCCTGTGTTCAAGAAGTGGGAAATAGTAAGAGCTGGAGAGGACAGGAACTCCACAAGGAGAGCAACAGAACAGGGCAGAGTTTTTCAGAGGTCCTCTGTGTCAGCTCCTGACTTGTTCCCTCTTTTCTCATTCTTCTGATGTCCATCCTCTTTGCCTTTCTCAATAGGAATTGAGCATTTTAGCAAGAGTCCTCCCGCTTGATTAGTTTCTTTAATTGTACAGATTTTAGTAGGTTTATCCTATATTAGATGTCTATATGAGTGAGGATATATTGTGTGCATCTTTCTGCTTCTTGGATAGCTCACTCAGGATGATCTTTTCCAGATCCCACCATTTACCTGCAAATTTTATGATTTCCTTGTTTTTTATTGCTGAGTAATATTCCATTTTGTAGATATGCCACAATTTTTGCATCCATTTTTCAGTTGAGGGGCATCTTGGTTGTTTCCAGCTTCTGGCTGTTACAAATAAGGCTGCTACAATCATGGTTGAGCAAATGTCCTTTGGGCACAGTGCAGGGGATCTTAGGAAAGAAGTGGGAAACAGTAAGATCTGGAGAGGACAGGAACTCCACAAGGAGAGCAACAGAAACAAAAAATCTGAGCACAGGGGTCTTTGCAGAGACTCATACTCCAACCAAGTACCATGCATGGAGATAACTTAGAACCCCTTCACAGATGTAACCCATGGCAGTTTAGATTCTTAATATTCTTAAGAGATGATATTTTTTTTTAGTTAAGCACTGGGAAAATATTTCTTACCATGAAACACCTAGCTCTGTGCTAGATATTTCTAGTGTTTTGAGTGATTCTGCTTTGTTATAGATATAGAAAATATTGTAAGATTTTTCCAGGAAATAATTAATAAAAAATATTTGAAAGCAAGGAGAGTTATGAGGGTATGATATGTCAAGATTGTACGTATTTCCACAGTGAGAGAGATTGGGATATTGTTAGAAAATATGTATTCAAGCAACTTCTTGAAAAGCTACCCAAGGGGCTTTCTTCAAAAGGAGAGGCACATTCCTGGGGTAATCCCTTCTTTGACAAGCTTGCATCTAAGTGTTTGCTGACTTCAGCATAGGAGCACTGAAATCAGAACATGACTATCAATTTCATAACAAACTCAACTCTTCCAAATTCTGGGAAAATTATTTGTGTATAAGTGTCTGTAGTCTATGTATGTGTGTATTTATACTAGTTGGTGTTAGCTGTTTATACCACATTAACAATAGGACACTGACCAGTAAAGTGGAAATGGGGAATATGGGACAGTAATGAGGCAAATGAATATAAGCAGAGTACAATGGTATGAAAATTAGGATTCTTAAAATTATCTAAGCATGAGAACTGAACCTCAGCTGATGGCAGTAGTCTTTAAATAGTGTCCAAATGTTATAAGATTATCCAAATTTGCAAAGTACACATAATTGGAACCTTCAGATTATTAAATTTTTGGCAATTAATTATAACATAAAATGTTAAATGTGCTCCAGAGAACATATCAAATATTGAGCCTGATGCAGCCCAGAAGCCACCAGTGCACTATCCCATCATTATACAGAAGCTTTTATAGAATTCAATACAGAAGAATGATAAATCATGTGTCTTAATATTAATATTACTACTAGCTTAGATAGTTTATTTTTCCTAAAATGTTTACACAATGAATAAACACAAGTATACAGAAAAATTAAAGTGGAGACAAATATTTTCAGTTTTTGTCTTCGCTTTATGTAGCAACCTTCTTAGCATTCCTGACTATGATAAAGATTGTTAGTGGTCTGATCCTCTATTTCTTACCCACAGTATAAAAATCACAGAGAAAAAAAAATATTATCTCCAAAAAAAGACATGAAGCTATATAATAAATGTGTATGAAGACATTAAATTTTTTATTAAGGAGTCTCTAGGGAGAGGAACTCATATTTCTGATAATATCATATACTGTACAATGTTAGAACCAAGACCTGACATGAATGCTAGCTATTTCTTGTTTTACATGCCCTCTCTACTTCTCTACTTTGTTACCTTTTATTGCCACAGGATTTGCTCACATCCTTTTTATTAGTTCTAACACTATTAACAATGATATTTAATTCAATTTTAATTTAATTTTAGAGGCAGATGTTACTTTGAAACACATGGGAATAAAATTTCAAAGACATATTAGTAAACTAGAAAATACATGGGGTAGACAACCGTAAATGTTGAAAGCATAGACAGCCTTAAACATTGAAGGCCTTTAACAACATACCATGTGAGAAAAGCTAAAGTCAATCTACAACAGAAAGAATATTTATGAAAAATGTAATAGCTCTTAATTCTTTGGAAGACTTATAACTAGAAAGCCTTAAATCACCTGGCTGTTAGCATTATACTTATTTGTAAAATGTAGAAACTACCAGAGAAAGCATGAAGTTCAGCTGAGTTTTGCTTTCTTTGTTTGTTTTGTTGCTGTTGTTCTGTTTTATTTTGCAAAATGGTCTGACTGTGGACTTTGTTACCTGGGCTGACTTTGAACATGATATATAGAATTCAATGGCTTTTACCTCATTATTTTCCTGTCTGGCCTTCTAAATACTGCTAATATGTCCAGCTTTAGAGTTGAGGATAATAAGAAAAATGAATTCTCTAGAAAAATAACTACAAAAAATATAGTGACTATTTCAAAAGTAGTTGATATGTAGTATCAGAATATTATTGAATTATCAGTAAGAAATATTTGATTTTGTGTGTGTTCTGCTTCAAGAAGTCTAAGATAAAGCACTTAAAGTAATATTATAATTTTGGATGGTTTATGACATTCCATAGGACATCATTTTATTTATCATAACTAGAAATATAAAAGCAGATTATATAATAAATTCACATTAATATAACCCCAAGGTACACTGTTTTGTAAAGGTATGAATAAATGTCACAGACTCTTGTGGTATTAATCTTATTTACTCCTTACCAGCTAGGTAACCAAAACATGAACAACAAAACTGACTTCTATAAAAATGAAGAGAGCACTTCAAAATTATAAAAGTATTTTTTCTAAAATGAATTTAAACAATGACAGATGCATCAGAAGGTCTAATCGTAATGTTTAAAGATCTTTATAATATTTTCTCTTTCATAGGGTCTTTCATATAATTAATGAAATACTTTCATACTAAAAATGTTCTTCAGCACTCTCTATCTAATAATACTTCATCAAAACATATGCTGTACTCACTGATTTAAAAATTTCTTGGCATAATATATACTTTATACATATATAAAAACAATAAATAATGTTTATATGTGAGAGGTACATGCTATGATACGTTTGTGGGTAAAATGACAACTTTGAGGGAGTTGATACTGTACTTCCACTTTCATATAGGTTATGAAGATGAAACTCAAATCATAAGAGTTGTAGCATCATGTGACAAGTGCATTTACTGCTGAATTATCTTGCTAGGCTTGGGCTCCCTGGCTTAAGCCATGCTGATATACATATACATATACGTATACGTATACGTACACGTACACGTACACGTACACGTACCCGTACCCGTACCCGTACCCATACACATGCACATGCACATGCACATACACATACATACACATATACAGATATATTGCACTTGTTTAATAATTAAATCAGATTTATTAAGAATTTTCCATTATTTTCATGATTACTATTTGTTCATTTTCATTTTTAATTTTTAAAAATTTATTTGTTTTTTAATTAATTACAATTTATTGTCATTGGATATCATCTGTAACTCCCTCCATCATCCCCTCTCAATCCCACCCTCAGTCCCTCTTCTCCTTCCATGCCACTAACATAGTCCACAGATAAGGGAGGACCTCTTCCTCTTCCATCTAATCCTACCCAATCAGGTCTCATCAGGAGGGGCTGCATTGTTTTCCTCTGTGGCCTGGTAGGGCTTCCCCTTTAGGGGGAGGTGCTCAAACAGCCAGCCACTGAGTTCATGGCAGAGACGTTCCCTGTTCCCCTTTACTCGGGAACCCACTTGAAAACTGAGTTGCCATAGGCTACATCTATGCAGGGGTTCCAGGTTATCTCCATGTATGGTCCTTGGTTGGAGTATATGTCTCAGAAAAGACACCACCTGTGCCCAGAATTTTTGGTTCTGTTGCTTTCCAGGTAGAGTTACCATCACCTCCAGGTCTTTCTTCTCCCACTTCTTTCATAAGATACCCTGCATTCTGCCCAGAGTTTGGCTATGAGTTTCAACATCTTCGAAACCCTGATGGGTAGAGTCCTTCACAGGCCCTCTGTGGTAGGTTCCAGTCATGTTCTCTGTTTTTTTCCCTCTTCCTATGTAAATTCCATTTGCCTTTTGAAATGATGAATGAGCACATTACCCAGGGTCCTCCTTCTTGCTTAGCTTTTTTAGGTGTAGAGATTTTAATATGTTTATGCTATATTTTATTAATAATATTCACTCATAAGTGAGTATATACCATTTATGTCTTTCTTTCTGGGATACCTCACTCAGGATTATCTTTTCTAGATCCCACCATTTGCCTGCCAATTTCATGAATTCCTTGTTTTTAATGGCTGAGTAGTATTGCATTGGTAAATGTACCACAGTTTCTGTAACCATTCCACACTTGAGGCACATCTTCTGGGTATTATGAATAAAGCAGCTACCAAAATGGTTGAGCAAATGTCCTTGTTGTATACTTGAGCATATTTATCATATATTCTTAGGAGTGTTATACCTGGATCTTGAGGTAGCATTATTCCTAATTGTCTGAGAAAAGAACCAGATTGGTTTCCAAAGTGGTTGTACATTCCCACCAGCAATGGAGGAGTTTACATTCCCACCAGCAATGAAGGAGGGTTCCTCTTTCACCATATCTTCTCCAATATATATTGTCACTTGAATTTTTTATCTTAGCCATTCTGATGGGTGTAAGATAGAATCTCAGGGTCGTTTTGATTTATATTTCCCTAATGACTATGGATGTTGAGCATTTATTTTAAGTGTTTCTCTGTCATTCGATGTTCCTCTATTGAGAATTCTCTGTTTAGCTCTGTACCCCTTTTTAAAATTATATACTTGATTTGTTGCTTTTTAACCTCTTTAGTTCTTTACATATTGTGGCTATTAGCCCTCTGTCAGATATAGAGTCAGTGAAGGTCCTTTCCCAGTCTGTAAGCTCTCGTTTTATTACTATAACATTTTCCTTTGTTTTACAGAAGCTTTTCAGTTTCATGAGGTCCCATTAATTGATTGTTGATCTTAGAGCTTGTGCTGTTGGTGTTCTCTTCAGGAAGTTGTCTACTGAGCCAATGAGGTAAAGGCTTTTTCCCACTTTTTCTTCTAACAGATTTAGTGTGTCTGTTTTTATGTTGAGGTCTTTGATCCACTTGGACTTTAGTTTTGTGTAGGGTGATAAATATGGATCTATTTGTTTTTTTCTACATGTAGACATCCAGTTAGACTAGTACCGTTTGTGGAAGATGCTGTCTTTTTTCCATTTAATGGTTTTGGTTTCTTCGTCAAAAATCAAGTATCCATAGGTGTGTGATTATATTACTGAGTTTTCTATTCAATTTCATTTATCCACCATTCTGTTTTTATGCCAGTACCATGCAGATTTTATTATAATTGCTCTGTAATACAGCTTGAGGTCAAGGATGGAGATACCTCTAGACAATATGTTGTTATACAGGACTTTTTTTTTTTTTTTTAGCAATTTTGGGTGTTATGTTTTTCCATATAAAATTGAGAATTGTTCTCTCTTTTTCTGTAAAGAATTGTATTGCTACTTTGATGGTAACTACATTGAATCTGTAGATTGCTTTTTTCAAAATGGCCATTTTACCATGTTAATCCTACCAATCTATGAGCACGTGAGATCTTTCCATCTTCTGAAATCTTCAATTTCTTTCTTCAGAGACTTGATTTTTTGTTCAAACAGGTTTTTCACTTGCTTGGTTAGGGTCATATCAAGGTACTTTATGTCTTTTGTGGCTATTGTGAAGGATGTAGTTTACCTAAGTTCTTTATCAGCTCTTGTGTGTGTGTGTGTGTGTGTGTGTGTGTGTGTGTGTTTGTGTGTGTGTGTGTGTGTGTGTGTGTGTGTGTGTGTGTGTGTATAGAAGGGCTACTGATTTTTTGAGTTAATTTTGTATCCAGCCACTTTATTGAAGGCATTTAATAGCTGAACTTGTTCCCTGGTTGACTTTTTGGGGTCACTCATGTATACTATCATCTCACCTACAAGTAGTGATACTTTCACTTCCTTTTTGATTTGTTTCCCCTTGATCTCCTTTAGTTGTCTTATTGCTCTAGCTAGCACTTCAAGAACTAGGTGGAAGAGATGTGGAGACAGTGGGCAGTCTTGCCTTGTTCGTAATTTCAGTGGGTTTGATTTAATTTCTCTCCATGTAGTTTGATGTTGGCTATAGGATTGCTTTATATTGCCTTTACTATGTTTAGGTATGTGCCTTGTATCACTGATATCTCCAGACTTTAAACATGAATGAATGTTGTTTTTTTTTTTTTTTTCAAATGCTTTTTCAACATCTAAGGAGATGATCATCCTTTTATTTTATTTTTTTCCTTCAGTGTGTTTATATGGTGGATTACATTGATGGATTTCCATATTTTGAACTAAACCTTCATGCCTTGGAAGGAGCCTACTTGGTCATGGTAAATTATATCTTTTATATGTTGTTGGATTTTGTTTTCAAGTATTTTATTATTTTTCCATCAATGTTCATAAGAGAGATAGGTCTGAAGTTCTCCTCTTTTTGGTTGGGTCTTTGTGTTTTAGGTATCAAGGCATCTGTGGCCTCATAGAATGAGTTGCATAATGTTCCTTCTGTTTCTATTTTGTGGAATAGTTTGAAGAGAATTAGAGATAGCTCTTCTTTGAAGGTCTGGTAGAATTCTTTTCTGAAGCCATCAGGCCCTAGACTCTTTTTTTGGTAGGGAAACTTTTGATAACTTCTTTTACTTCCTTGGGGAATGTAGGACTATCCAATCTATTTACCTGATCTTGATTTAATTTTGGTTAATCGCATCTATAAAGAAAATTTTCCATTTCATTTAGATTTTCAAATTTTGTGGCATATAGGCTTTTGTAGTAAGACCTAATGATTGTTTGGATTTCCTCAGTGTCTGTTATGTCTTCCTTTTTGTTTCTGATTTTGCTGGTTTGGATAGTTTCTCTCTGCCTTTCAGTTGGTTTGGTTAAGGGTTGGTCCATCTTGTTGATTTTCTCCAAGAACAAGTTCTTGGTTTCATTTATATTTTTGAATTTTTTTCTTTGTTTCTAATTCATTGATTTTATCTCTAAGTTTGATTATTTTCAATTGTCTGCTCCACTTTGGTGTTTTTGCTATTTATTTTTTGTTTATTTTTTTTCTAGGACTTTTAGGTGTGTAGTTAAGTTGCTTGTACAAACTTCTTTCTGGAGGCACTTAGTTCTATGTAATTTCCTCTTAACAAAGCTCTCATTGTGGCTGATAATTTTGGGTAAGTTGTGCCTTCATTTTCATGGAATTTTAGGATGTGTCTCATTTTTTTTTCATTTCTTCCCTGACCCAGCTCTTATTGAGAAGAGTTGTTTAGTTTCCATGTGTATGTAGGCTATTTGTTATTCTTATTGTTGTTGAGGTCTAGTTTTAGGTCATGATGGTCTAATAAGATACAAGAGCTTTTTTTATTTTTTGATCTTTTATTTGTTGAAGTTCCTTTATGCCCCATTATTGGTCAATATTTGAGAAAGTTTCATGAGGTGCTAAAAAGAAGGTATACTCTTTGTGTTTGTGTGAAAAGTTCTGTAGACACCTATTAGGTCCATTTGATTTAGGACCTCTATGGATGTCATTGTTTCTTTATTTAACTTCTGTCTAGATGATCTGTCCCATGGTGAAAAGTCTCTGACTATTGAGGTATTGGGATCAATGTGTGCTTTAAACTTTAATAATGTTTTGTTTACAATGAAGGTGCTCTTGTATTTGGGGTATAGATGTTCAGGATTTTGATTTTCTCCTGGTGGATTTTTCCTTTGATGAGAATGAAGTTTGCTTCCATCTTTTTTTGATTGAGTTAGGTTGAAAGTCTGTTTTATTAGATTTAGGATATCTACTCCAGCTTGTTTTCTGGGTACATTTGCTTGAAAACCTTTTTTTCCAGCCCCTTTCTCTGAGGTAGTGTTTGTCTTTGTTGCAGAGGTGTGTTCCTTGGATGCAGCAGAATGTTGGATCCTGTTTTCTCTCTATTTTTTTATTGGAGAGTTGAATCCATTGATGTTGATAGATAATAGTGACCAGTGGGTGTTAGCTCCTTTTATTGTGGAGTTGGTGGTGTTACTAGGTTTCTATGATTGTTTTCTTTCCATTTTTATTGTGAACTTATCTTTATACTGTGTTTTCTTGGGTGTAGTTGATTTCTTTGGATTGGAGTTTTCCTTCTAGTATCTTCTGTAGGGTTAGGTTACTTGGTAGATATTGTTTAAGTTCAGTTTTTATCACAGAATATTTTATTTTCTCCATCTATGATGATTGAAAGCTTTGCTGAGTATAGTAATCTGAGTTTTCATCTTTGGTCTCTTAGAATCTGCATGACATTTGTTCAGGGCCTTCTGTCTTTCATATTTTCTGTTGTGAAGTCTGGTGTGACTCTGATAGGTCTACCTTTATATGTTTCTTGATCTTTTTTTCCCTTGTTACTTTATATATATATATATATATATATATATATATATATATATGTTCTATAGATTTAGAATTTTGATATTATGTGACATGAGGAGTTTCTTTTCTGGTCTAGTCTATTTGGTGTTCTGTAGGCCTCTTGTATGTTTATGGACATCTTTTTCTTTAAGTATAGACAATTTTCTTCTATGATTTTCTTGAAAATATTTTCTGTACCTTGTAGCCTGGAATCTTCTTTTTCATCTATTCCTATTATTCTTAGATTTCATCTTTTCATGGTGTTCTCTATTTTTTGGATATTTTGTGTTTGGAACTTTTCTGATTTTATTTTTTCCTTTGATAGATGTATCAATTTCTGCAATTGTATCTTCAGTGCCTGAGATTCTCTCTTCCATGTCTTGTATTCTGTTGGTGATGCTTATCTTTGTGGTTCCTGATCTTTTCTCTAAGTTGTTCAGTTTCAGGGTTTTCTTTGTTTGTATTTTCTTTATTGATTCTAATTTTGTTTTTATGTCTTGCACCATTTCTTCACCTTTTAGAATATGGATAGTTGTCTTTCCATAATGGCCTCTATTTTTTGTTAGTTTCCTCTCTAAATACCTCTACTTTTGCCTCTACATGTGCTTTTATTTATTTGGTTGTATTTGCCTGTATTTCTTTTAGAGCTTCATTCGTTTCAGTTTATGTGCCTCTAATAACTGGATAAGCATAGATTTGAGATCATTTTCCTGTGTTTCCTATGAGTTAAAATATCCATTGATTTTTGGTGTTGCTGCTGAAGCCATGATGTCCTGACTGTTGTTGGATGTGTTCTTATGCCAACCTCTACCCATCTGCTTATCCTTAACCTTCACTGATTGTTGCTAGAGTCTGTACTTCACACTGGGTCCGTCTGTCTCAGCAGTATGGATTATTCTTCAGGAAGATGAGAAAGGTCCACCAGTTTGAGAATGGATGCTGGTATTTCAACTGTATCTAAGGGAAGAAGTTTGCAGTCTCATGTGTGTAAGAACAGGAGTTGTGAGTGGAACTGTGCCTTGAAGGAAGGGTGCTAGAGCTTTTAGTTGCCTGGAAGGGTGGAATGTAAGTGCAGGTCATGGTGCTTGCACTTTTCTCAGGGGCAATGTGCACACATGTCTGTGCTGAATGCCTCAGTGGTCGACAAGTCTGTAGTACTGTCCTCCAGGTATTCAGCTCTATCTGGGTTGCACCATTTTGGCTCCAGGAACTTTTTTTCCTGGGTTGCCTTCATGACCCACAGAACAGGAACTTCAATGTTGAAGATGCTGTCCCAAGGATCCCTATGTTTTCCACAGTGGTGGATTAGGTTGGAGGGATCCGATATCTGGTTGCTAGCTTAGATAGACTATAGAGTTCCCTGGATCTGGGGTTTTGCATACACTCACTTGAAGGTGTACCTACTGCAGGCCTGTGAAGAATGCACAAAGGTTCCCCTAGTTCTCTACTCCCAGATTTGTATCTGCAGGAACAAATGAAAGTGTAGGAGATCAGTCATCTCAGTGGGGTTCACTGTTTTGCTGATAAGCAGGGAGACCTGTACTTGGGGCAGCCGACTGTACTGTTTCCATCAGGGAACACAGAGGCTCCTGCTTGATGCAGTGGTAGCTCTCTGCAGCCAGTGAACTGGTAGGTCCTTACAGCTGCCACCACTGTCATCTCAGTTACTGAGCATGGAGACTTGTGCTTGGGACAACCATTGCTGCCTCAACTGAGCAGGAGGCCAGTGCTTGGGGAAAAGGGATGTGTAGGAGGGTTGAATATTCACCACTCTCAGACACTGCAGAAGTCCACGAGTGACCTGGATCCAAACTGTCCCTTTTCATGAGTTATTCTCTCTTGCTCAGGAAGCGTCAATGTCACTGTTCTGCCTTCAGCCTCCCCTCCACTCGCTAATTTTGGAGTTGCGGATCCTGTGTCCCTCAGATATGGTGCTTGTTGGTGCTGCCATCTTGGATCCACTTTTATTTATTTATTTTTATATGCACCTGTGATTTAGAAAGTTATGTGGAACTTTGAGGAAAATATCTAGATCAAAGTATTACTTATTACACATTTAAATGAACAAGGTATTACTCTACTGTAGAATATTCTATTAATCTCTTCAGGCAAAGCAGATTTTAAATAATTAGTGACTGAAACACCATGCTTTGCAAATGAAATGGGGGGACAAAGCCTAAATACTTAAATTATTACTGTATCAAAAGACTACCAAATATCCTCATTTGAAAAAACAACAACAACAACAACAACAACATGGATTGCTTTGCAAGCTTAGTCTGTAGCCCTGAAAACTTCAGTTTTTTTCTACTATTCTCAACTGATTTCAGAGTCTCATGCTTCAGTGTCTGCCAGTTGTCAGGGGGAAAAAAGTTGTTCCTGGAGAAAATGATATCATTATTACTTCTAAGCGAACTGATATTGATAGCTTTTGTCCAAGAAAAACAATCACATTTTATTAATGTTCTTATGTGAATAGCTTGGTTTTACTGGTATATTTTCAAGGTTATTCTGCATGTCAAAGTGATTTGAAAAGAGAAAAGTAGTGATTTTAAGTAGACACATTTGAATTAATCAAAAGTCTATTTTCTTCCGCATTTATTGATATGTTTTACAAAAAATAGGCATGATTATTTATATATGCATTGTTAAATGATTACCCAAATTAAATTATTTGCAATCTCCATCATTTCAATTTTCTTTCTTCAATGTTATCTATGCTTCCAATATATTGTTTTAGCTAATTTCAAATATATAATGGTATTGTTAAGTATAATCACCATGTATTAGAAATGGTATCAAGATTTCATTCATCTTGCAACTGAAATGTTTATACTTTAGCACGTTACCCTATTTTTTTTATTTTGATTTTAAACCTTCAAATTTGCACTCAGAATGCCCTGAAACTTTATTTTCTGCTATTCTATACAGTACTTGCTTGTATGAAATGGAAGACATCTGTCTAAAATATCTTCTTTATTTAAAATATATTCTTCTTTCATACAAAACATCCTGACCACAGTTTCCCCTTTCTCTACTCCTCCAAGCTCCCCTAATGCCTTTCTTCTTCTCCGGGCCCACTCACCCTACACGTTCCCTTAGAAAAGTGCAGGCTTCCAAGAGACCACAATTGTGTCATAATTTAAGTATGAAATCTTCACTGCAATGTTTCTTTGGGTTATCATAAGTGTGCATAAATACACATGAAGTACATTTTCTGCATTCCTAGCTTTAACCAAAATTGGAAATTTTGAACAAGTTTTCAATTTGTGCTGGAAAATGAGAGAAAAATAAATAAATAAATTTCAGTACAGCATACTCAAAAAAAATTCTGACTTTTTATTATAAAGTCTTTGTTTTGTTAATTTTGTACCAAATATATAGAAACCTTTTTTAGACTAGGTCTGTGAGGTGGGTGTCAATAGGTCCATTCACTGTGAAATTGCAACTGTAATTAAGTGATGGACTTAACTGTACTCCAGTCCATAATATAATATACTATCTCTCTCAATCCATATCATCCTTGAACCAAATTATCTTTTACAGTTTATATATGTATCACTATGATCAATGCTCTGAAATACAACATTAATTAAAGATAATCCAAAAAGCTAAATAACAGCAAAAATTTTAACCAGATATATTTTATTTTCATATATTTCCTTTATATTTTGCCTGCACATTACTACCAGTGTTTATTGAAAACTGTTTCTCCAAAGGAATGTCAATAAGAAGTCATTTCATATAAAATTCTTGAAATGATTTTGATAAAGCTCAAATTGACAAAAAATCTTTTATGATTGGGCTGTCTCTGGCATAAACTCAATGACAGGCTCTCTGATCACCTCCCCCTGTGGGTGCAGCCTTGCCAGGCTGCAGGAAATACAATGCAGTCAGTCTTGATGAGACCTGATAGGCTAGGTTCAGATAGAAGTGGAAGAGGTCTTCCCCTATCAGTGGAGTAGGGGAGGGGTATAGGAGGAAAAGAAGGACATAGGGTAGGTTTGGGAGAAGATGAGTGAGAAGGCCACAGCCAGGATACAAATTGGATGAATTTTAATGAATGATAATAATAATAATCAAAAAAAGAAAGTAAAGAATTCAACTTTTTAGAAGACTTACACGTTTCCAAACTTACTTATAGACTCTGATGCCATCTGTAGTGGGAAAATGACATTTTGATTTAATTAAAACAAAAATGACCAAAAATGTTGACCACACACTTGCTATTAAAATGCTAAAATTAATTTTTTTCATTAAGTCTCAAGTGCCTTGAAATATTATAATTCTTTATGCCATTTTTTTTGTTTACTAGCTTGTGAAAAGCCAGAACTCTCCACATCTTTATGAATAGCATAAAGACTATGCTTGTGTTTTTAATAAAATGAAAAGAATAAGGTCAAAAATTAGAATTTGTTGAAGGTTGAATGATTTGAACCTTTTACTTTTATGTAACTCAAAATGGAAATAACCTAGTTCTTCTAGCATATTAGCAGAGAAACAAGTCAAAATCACAGGGGCCAGAAAATTTCTTTACATAGATTTTTGAAACAATTAACATAAAAGTGTTGGGAAAATTCACAAAGACCCCAACAAATTTGAAAAATTCTGCTTGGAAGACAGGGCAGAGCTGCATGATGCAACAATGCCATCTATTGGCATCCAAAGAGGGCACTGACCACAGCTGATTTGCAATACTTGAAGTGGAGAAATTTGCAGTTTGAATAATGTTAACATGAATTCACTGAAAACATAGACACTTTTTCTCATAGGCTTCATTTGTGAATATTAAATTATATATGATTAATGTCCCATTCACCTGTACATATGCTATGCATTGATGTGCTCACTCTCCTCCCCAATATGACTCTCCATCAGGAAAGATGTTCAAGACTATTACACTATTACATTTTCTAGGCTTTGTCTTTATGTGGACTAGTGAGTGTTCTGTTGAACAATGCATTTTTTTTTATTAGAACTGGCAACATGCTTTTATTTCAGTATGTTCTCATGTTTTTGTTCTCCATGTACCTAATTTCAACAGTTATTCTGATTTCTAAGAAGAAAAAAAAAAGTCCATAGAATTGGGACTTTCCACAGTTGAGATGATCAATTCTATTCCCAAGCATTACAACCTAGAATGTGATAAGAGAATCTGTGGTACTCTGCAGGAAGAGTAAAACACTTGACTGTGGATGTCAATTAGTTTCATATTAGTTCTGGAGATGAGATGTACTCAGGGGAAAGACAGTTTGCCTGGCATACACAAAGCACTGGCTTCAATGTGTCCTATAAATGATAGTTATAAAGTGTGTGATCATTTGTTATACTTACATGCATTTCAGAAAATAGAAAACACATATTATTTCAAATAACATTAAAATTAAGGAATTGAGATATTCAATTACCCTAAACACAATGAAGACATCAAAACTGTTATTTAAATGATGAGTGAGGTCAGAGAAGCGGTAGTCTCCCATTTTTATTAATGGTGAAGAAATGCAAAGGGATAAGAATCTCTGCATAAAATGGAATAAAATTTCCCTGATTCCTAAAACAATGCTCAATAAGGTAAAATAAAATAATTCTTCAACAAATTCTCAAATATTAAAATTTGAGGTTACTGGCTGTGCATTTCTAATGTATTTTTATCATTACTTTAAACAGAAAAAGTGCTAAAATGTTAATTTTTTAAAAATAATTTCTTATACATCTTTCTCATCTTGATCACTTGTTTTATTTTGGGGGGAATATATATGGTACTTCAACTGATTCTTACTAATTAATAATTTGACTAATTGTTAAATTGTGTTACTGATATATGATGTATACTTACAGTTAGTTTAGTCTTTCTTATGTGAAAAATATAACAATAATATTCTCCTTAGCAAACACATTGATTTGAGTACTATGACTCATTTTAAAAAATGATCAATTTAAAAAAACAAAATCCATTTTAATACTTCCATTGTGTTTTTCTTATGTCACAAATATGAGTGCTTCTAGCTCTGCCTTCTTTCTAGCTGTCTTATACTGTTAGTAATGCTTTATATTAACATATTTCCTTTAATGGACTCTTGTATTGACTGATGTATATTGAAGGATAACATATTTTTCAAATTAAAAGCCTGGAATATCCATATGTAGTTGGACATCATTTTAAATATTAGGCAAATAGTTATAGAAGTACTATTTTAAGTGATGTAATTTAAACTTTATAACATTTCTTTTTATATTATTATTATTATTTCAGTTTATTCACTTTGTATCCCAGTTGTGGCTCCTCCCTCCCTCTTCCTTGTCTATCCCTCTTCCAGAGTCCACTGATAGGGGGAGTCCTCCTCCTCTACTGTTTGACCCTAGCTTATCAGACCTCATCAGGACTATCTGGATCCTCTTTCTCTGTAGGCTGGCTAGGTCTACCCACCAGAGAGAAATGATCAAGGAAAGATGGCTCAGCTGTTAGAGGCTAGTTAGGCTCACAACCAAAAATATAAAACTTCATAATATTACATTTATTTATCAAAAAACAACATAACATTTTTATCACAGTGTTATATTAATTTAGTTTCTTGATTAGTGGAAAGTTTTTTTCTCCATGTTCATGTGTATGGTACACGTGTGTGAGCTGACATTTGTTTATATGTGTGTGTGTGTGTGTGTGTGTGTGTGTGTGTGTGTGTGTGTGTAAAATGTGCATGTGTGAACATGTGTGTGTAGGACTGAGGTTGACACGGAGACATTTATCATTCTTCAACTTAATCATTGAGGCAGGACCTCAATAGAGTTTACAGTCATCATTAGAGACTTATCTTGTTGTCCAACTTGCTCTGGGGGATATCTACCTTCCACGAACTAGAATTCCTGGAGGTCCCGACAACACCCATTCAACATCTATGTTGGTTTTGGGGATTTGACTCTAGTCTTAGTGCTTGCAAGTCAATCACTGTGTCTGTGAATTAGTTCCCCAGCCCTAATGGGAAGTTGAAAAAATTATAGTTCTAATACTAATTAGTAGTGAGAATTAGACGTGCAAACACAAGTGTGTGGGGGGGTAGGTATTACTCAACTAATTTTGCTAATAGTGTAGGGCACTGAGAATAGTCCCAGACAGTATGTTACAAGTGACATTGGTCCAGCATATGTTTTTCTTTCTTTTTTCGTGTATTTGAAATCGTGTCTTTAGTATCTCTCAGGATAGACCAGGCTTGGTTTGAGCTCTTGTAACTCATGATACTCTCAACTTCACAGTAATTTCCTTTCCTCGGCTTCTATATTGTTCAATTGTGACTGTTCACTAGCACACCTGGCAGGTCCAACAAACATTATTTTAAAAACTATTTCTAACAGGATCTCAAGGGCAGGCTGTTTGACACCGCCCCCCAGGGGAGGAGCAGTCTGTTAGGCCACAGAGGAGGACTTTGCAGCCAGCCCTGAAGATACCTGATAAAACAGGGTCAGATGAAAGGGGAGGAGGTCCTCCCCTATCAGGGGACTTGGAAAGGGACAGGGAGGAGACCAGGGAGGGAGTGTGGGGTTGGGGAGGGAATGAGGGAGCAGGATACAGCTGGGACACAGAGTTAACAAAATGTAACTAAAAAGAAAAATAAAATAATATATATATGAAATATATATATATATATATAATATATATATTTATATATATATATAATATATATATGAAAAAATGATAAAAAAACTATTTCTTCCACATTTTTTAGATTATAATATAAATTACATCATTTCTTCCTTTCCTTTTTTTCTCCCTCCAAATTCTCTAGTTTACATTTTTCTTTAGTATTATTATTAATATTATTTACTACAGTTTATTCACTTTGCACCCATACTGTGGCCCCCTCACTCATCTTCTCTTGGATCCATCCAACCTCCCTCTTCTCTCCTATGTCCTTCTCTTAGTCCACTGAGAGGGAAGATCCTCTTCTCCTAATATCTGATCCTAGCCGTCTGTTGTGTCTTGCAATCTTTTGAAATCTCTTATTTTTCAACCTATACAAAAATTGAGATTCAAAAATAGTAACTTCCTAAATATAATAAACTTAAAAGAAATAGTAGAAGAGGGACTGCCTCTGACATAATCTGATTGGCCTGCTCGTTGATCATTCCCCCTGAGGGGGGAGCAGCCTTATCAGGCCACAGTAGAGGACAATGCAGCCACTTTTGATGAGAACTGATAGACTAAGATCAGAAAGAAGAAGAGAACCTCCCCTATCAGTGGACTTGGGGAGTGGCATGCATGCAGAAAGGGGAGGGTGGGTGGGATTGGGAGGGGAGGAGGGAGGGGCTTATGGGGGGATACAAAATGAATAAAGTGTAATTAATAAAAAATTAAAAAAAGAAATAGTAGATCTGCAAGTGATTATTAGTGTTTTCCTTCTTGCAGCTCACTTATTTTGCTTAATACATGTAGGACAGTAAACAAAAAATCCAAATACACAGATCAAGAATGAAATATTAATCACTAGGCAGGACAATAATTACAGTTCAAATGATACAAAGTTACAGATATGCAGGGTGAAAAGGCCAGAGTCAACAAGAGTAAATAAAATTTTATGGCATTAGGGATTTTTGTGAAACAAATAGATTTTAACTATTCTTGTCCTTGGACATTTCAGACTCTTCTGTCTCTCCAAAATTGGATTGAATTTGTTAATTTGTTTCAGTTTTATCACCTATCTATAAATGCATTGTAAACTTCAGTTATAAAAAAAGGGTAGAATAAAGGAAAAAGCCCAAGTCTTATATTATTTTCATATATAATATGAGATATTGGCAACAAAGACAATTTAAAAAAACACTAGTTTTTGGTAGTGTTCACCTTCAACATCATTTGGTCCCTTATTTCTCTTTTATCTATCCAAAATCCCATGTGCTTATATTTTAGCTTGATTTCTTTTGGAAATTTAGTGCTTTTGCCTTGATTACATATGTACCACTTTTTGAGACCTCATATAACCAATTCAAGATTTTTTCTCTTCATAAATACTTGAATTTCATATAAATTCACATAATTTTTATATGTTTGAGTATATATGGTTATTAAAATATAATGAAATAAGTTTTGTAAAATGATTAACATGTACTTTGTATTTCTGAAATTTAGAGTGACTTTATTTCAAATCAGTATTTTACTACGTTATTAATAAAGTGGTCAAACAGTTCTAGCTTTTAGATGTTTTGATTTTAAAACAAACATACTCACTTATTAGTGGATATTAGACATATAATTTAGGATAATCATACTAAAATCTGTACACCTAATGCAGCTCACCAAGTAGGAGGATCCTGGGTAAGATGCTCATCCCTCATTCAGAAAGCACCAGATTGATTTCTGAAGTGGTTGTACGATTACATTTCCACAAGCAATGGAGGAGTTTTTCCCTTTCTCCACATCCTCTCCAGCATGTATTGTCACTTGAGTTTTTCATCTTAGCCATTCTGATGGGTGCAAAGTGAAATCTCAGGGTCATTTTGATTGAGCATTTCTTTAAATGTTTCTCTGCCATTAGATATTCCTCTATTCAGAGTCTCTGTTTAGCTCTAGCCCATTTTTAATTGGATTTTTGATTTGTTACATTTTAACTGCTTGAATTCTTTATATATTCTGGATCTTTGCCTTCTGAGAGATATAGGGTTGGTGAAGATCCTTTCCAAGTCTGTAAGATGTTGTTTTGCTCAGAAGACAGTGTCCTTTGCTTTATAGAAGATTTTCAGTTTCATGAGGTCCCATTTTTTGATTGTTGATCTTAGAGCTTGTGCTGTTGGTATTCTTTTCAGGAAGTTGTCTCCTGGGCCAATGAGGTCAAGGATACTCCTCACATTTTCTTCTAACAGATTTAGTGTGTCTGGTTTTAAATTGAAGTCTTTGATTCATTTGGACTTTAGTTCTGTACAGGATGAATAATAGGGATCTATTTTCATTTTTCTGCATGTGGACTTCCAGTCAGACCAGCCCCATTTGTTGAAGATGCTGTCTTTTTTCCATTGTATGGTTTTGGCAAATGGTCTTTGTCAAAATCAAGTATCCATAGGTGTGTGGATATATTTCCGGGTGCTCTATTTCATTCTGTTCATCCAATATTCTGTTTCTATGTCAGTACCATGTACTTTTTATTACTATTGCTCTGTAGTACAGCTTGAGATCAGGGATGGAGATACCTCTAGAAGATCTGTTCTTGTACAGGATTCTTTGGGCAATTCTGTTTTTTTTGTTTTGTTTTGTTTTGTTTGTTTGTTTGTTTGTTTTTGGTTTTCCATTTCAAATTGAGAATTGTTCTTTCAAGTTCATTAAAAACTGTGTTGATATTTTGATGGGAATTGCATTGAATTTGC
Source organism: Psammomys obesus (assembly GCF_907164565.1). NCBI lineage: Eukaryota > Metazoa > Chordata > Mammalia > Rodentia > Muridae > Psammomys > Psammomys obesus. The sequence goes on along the minus strand of NW_026596427.1, from coordinate 1,925,091 downwards.
AGGTTGCTTTTGGGAAGATGGCCATTTCCACTATGTTAATGCTACTGATCCATGAGCGTGGAAAATCTTTCCATCTTCTGATAGCTCCTTCAATTTCTTTCTTCAGAAGACTTGAAGTTTTTCTCAAACAGGTCTTTCAGTTTCTTGGTTAGAATCACACCAATGTACTTTATATATAAAAAAAATAATAAAATGGAAAAATATCTTTTCTTTATTTATTGCAATTTATTCACTTTGTATTCCCACTGTAGCCCCCTCCCTCAAATCCTCCTAGTCCTATCCACTTTCTCTCTTCTTCCCCCATGCCTCTTCTCTAGTCCCGTGATAGAGAAGGACCTCCTTATTTATGTACATCTCTGAGTGCCTTTTATCCCTGCATAGAACAAGTTAAATTTTTTCTTTTCTTTCTTTCTTTCTTCCTTCCTTTCTTTCTTTCTTTCTTTCTTTCTTTCTTTCTTTCTTTCTTTCTTTCT
>NW_026596427.1:1811837-1924608 GCF_907164565.1 Psammomys obesus | reverse complement strand
TCTTTCTTTCTTTCTTTCTTTCTTTCTTTCTTTCTTTCTTTCTTTCTCTCTTTCTCTCTTTCTCTCTCTCTCTCTCTCTCTCTTTCTTTCTCTTTCTATCTCTTTCTGGTTTTTGTTTTTGCTTTTGGAGACAGGGTTTCTCTGTGTAGCCTTGAGTGTTGTGAACTCACTTTGTAGACCAGGTTGGCTTCAATCTCGCAGAGATCTGCTTGCTTCTTCCACCCTGGGTGCTGTGATTACAGGCATGCATCACCGTGCACTGCTACAAATTTTCTTTTCTTTTTTTAATTCTATTTTTTTTACATTTTATTCATTGTATATTCTGATTAAAGACCCCTCCCTCAACTACTCCGAGTCCCATACTTCTCCCTCTACACCTAACCCCTTCTCGTAGTCCACTGAAATGGAGTTCTCCCCCTCTGCCATATGTGCATAAATTGTTAAGTCTCATCAGGACTGCCTGTATTTTCTTCCTCTGTGGTCTGGCATGGTCCCATAGTCAGGGGCAAGTGATCAAAATGCAAGTAGCAGAGTTCATTTCAGAGACTCCCCCTGCTCCCCTTTTCAAGAAACCACATGGAGACTGAGCTGTCAATCTGCTAAATCCAAGCAGAGGGTCTAGGTCCTCTCCAAGCATGGTCCTTGTTTGGTTCATCAGTTTCTGCAGGACCTCCTGGGCTCAGATATTTTTATCTTTGTGGGTCTCTTTGTTCTATTCCTGTCCCCTCCAAGTCCTTCTATCCCCCAACCCCCATTTTTCCATAAGACTCCATGTGTTCTGCCCAAAGTTTGGCTAGATGTCTCAGCATCTGCCTTGATCCCCTATTGGGTGGAGTCTTTCAGAGGACCCTCTATAGTAGACTCCCATGCTGTTCCCTCAATTCCACTGCTTCTGGTATCTGTCCTGTTTGCCATTCTGAATGAAAATTAAGCATCCTCCCTAGAGTCCTCCTTGTTGTTTAGCTTATTTAGGTCTGTGGATTTTAGTATGGCTATCTTATATTATATGGGTGATATCTGCATATAAGTGAATGTATGCCGTGCATGTCTTTCTGTTTCTGGGTTCCCTCACTCAGGATGATTTTTTTTCTAGTTACATCCATTTGCCTGCAGATTTCATTATTTCCTTGTTTTTAATAGCTGAGTAATAGTTCATTGTGTAAATGTACCACAATGTCTGTGTCCATTCTGTTGGCATAAGCCTTTAATCCCAACACTCAGGAGGCAGAAGCAGGTGGAACTATGTGAGTTCTAGGATGTCCTGCTCTACAAAGTCAGTTTCAAAACAAGTTCCATGCATGGAGATAACCTAGAATCCCTGCACAGATGTAGTCCATGGCAGTTTAGTGTCCAAGTGGGTTATATAGTAATGGGTAGAGGAACTGCCTCTGACATAATTTGATTGGCCTGCCCTTTGATCACCTCCCCCTGAGGGGAGCAGCCTTACCAGGCCACAGAAGATGACAATGCAGCCACTCCAGATGAGATCTGATAGACTAAGATCAGAAGGAAAGAGAGGGGGACCTCTGCTATCAGTGGACTTGGGGAGGGGCATGCATGAATAAGGGGGAGGGGAGGATAAGATTAGGAGGGGAAGAGGGAGGGGTTTATGGGGGGATACAAAGTGAATAAAGTGTAATTAATAAAAAAATTAAAAAAGCAAAAAAAACAAAACAAAACAAAACAAAACAAGTTTTGTTTTCTAAAAGGGCAATAGATATCACTTTAGAATTAAAGAAAAGTCAATCAAACTTCTAAGATTATTTGTTCAGATCCTCAAAGTATCCAAGAAATAGTTACAGACTTCTCTTTCTGTATATTTCTACAAATCATGAATGAATTTTTCTTTAGATATCACTTTTGATTTGCAATGGTCTATTTTATTAGGTATTTAACGATAGAACATTTTAATCAGCACTGAAATATAAATCTTTTGTTTTGATATCAGTATCCTAACTAAAGTACTTAGTCTTCAACAAGGTTTATTTTTCTTTTCTTTAAATTTTATTTCTGTTTTATTGTATTTTATAATTTATTCACATTGTGTACTGATTATAGTGCTCTCACTCAGCTCCTCCCAGTCCCACCCTCCCTCTCTATTCACTGCTTAATCTGCTTCCCGAAGTCCAATGAAAGGGGGAGTACTCCTTCCCTATCATTTAATCCTAGCCTATCAAATCTCATCATGACTGTCTGGATCCTCTTCCTCTGTGGCCTGATAAGGCCACCCCAACCAGGGGAATGTGATCAAAGAACAGGCAACCTAGTTCATGTCAGAGACTGGTCCTGCTCTCCTTATTAGGGGCCTCACTTAGAAACTGAGATTTCTATGGACTATATCTGAGCAGGGGGTCTAGGTCTTCTCCATGCATGGTCTTTGGTTAATGTATCAGTCTCTACAGCCCCCCCTGAACCAATGTATGTTGGCTTTGTTGGTATCCTTGTGGAACCCCTTTCCCTCAAGTCCTTCTATTCCCCTCTATTCTGTAAGATTCCCTGTGCTCTACCCAAAGTTTGGCTGTGAGTCTCTATATCTGCTTCTGTACCCTGCTTGGTGGAATCTTTCAGAGGCCATCTGTGGTAAGCTTTCATCCTGTTCACTTTTGTAACAGGTTTATTCATAATAGTTATAATCTGGAAACAATCCACGCATTCCACAACGAAAGAATGGATACATTACAGTTTCTAAATCACAATATTTTTTGGTTTGGTGGGAAAAATGTTTGAGTATTTATAATAAATACTATAGTGATCATGGAAATTTTATTATTTGGCAAATTGTATACAAAAATTTTATTGAAATCTTTGTTATTGCTTGCATTATTACTAGGAAGCAAAATTATAATGCTCATTTTTATATATGGAAACTGAAGCTAAGTTTCATAGGAGACTTAGTGGCAGAACTAAGGTTTTAATGCAAGTCAATCTTATCTTAGAACTCCAGTTTGTAAACACCACATTATATTGTGTCTCATAGTACATAATTCATAATTTCATTTATAGGTCTTATTTATATATAAAAATTCTATGTTAGCAACAAGTCAACATTTATAGAATTTGCATGATGAAGGACTTTTATTTCTTTTTCAATATCATAATTGCTTTCCATTGTGATGATAGATTCATCATGTTCTTTTTTTTTAGTGTTTAAAAAATCTCACTGAAAAGCTTCTAAAATCCTGAAAGTATTATACTCATCAATTTATAGTACTACAAATTTGTATATTTATTTTAATTTTTCTTACTAATTTGTAGTTCAATATTTCCTTGCAGAATCCAATTCCTTCTATTCAAACTTAGGTTCAAGCATTTTCTAGTTACATGATTTCAGAGTTACTTGCTTTTATGATTTTAAACAATTCATGTTTCTAGTTATGAGCCAGACAAAGAGATAAATGCCTGAAATTGAGGTTCATGGGAGGCAAAACTGTGATGATCATTGAGACTTAGATGGCTTTATAGTAGGCTATGTAGTGAGTTCCAGGACAGATAATACCACAGACTAACATTTCTCAACCTTCCAAATGCTATGACCCTTTAACACAGTTCTTAACAATGTGCTGACCCTCAACCATTAAATTTTTTGTTACTACATCATAACTGTAATTTTGTTACTGTTATGAACTTAATGTAAATATCTGATATGTAACTTCTGGAGGTGTCCCAACCCTACCCCTAATTAATCAGATAATGACATGAAATATCACCTTCTATTTTTTATTTTTAAGATATTATTTTCAGTAGTTGTCACAGTTGGGATTTTTATTACTGTGAAGAGACACCATGATCATGGCAAAGATTTTTTTTAAATTTTATTTTTCTTTTTAATTACATTTTGTTAACTCTGTGTCCCAGCTGTATCCCGCTCCCTCATTCCCTTCCCAACCACACATTCCCTCCCTGGTCTCTTCCCTGCCCCTTTCCACGTCCACTGATAGGGGATGACCTCCTCCCCTTTCATTTGACCCTGTTTTATCAGGTATCTTCAGGACTGGCTGTAAAGTCCTCCTCTGTGGCCTAACAGGACTGCTCCTCCCCTGGGGGGGTGTCAAACAGCCTGTCCTTGAGATCCTGTTAGAAATAGTCCGTGTTCCCCTTATTTTGGAAAACTACTTGGTTACTGAGCCACCACGGGCCATATCTGAGCAGAAGTTCTATGTTATATCCATAGATGGTCCTTGGTTGAGTGTCAGTCTCAGAAAAGACCCTGTGCCCAGATATATGTGGTCCTTGTAGAGCTCCTATCCTTTCCATATCATACTAACTCCCCTTCTTTCATATGATTCCCTGCACTCTGCCGAGGGTTTGGTTATGAGTCTTAGTGTCTGCTTTGAAACACTGCTAGGTAGAGTCTTTCAGATGCCTTTTGCAGTAGACTCCTGTCATGCATTCAATGCACATCCCATTTGTCTTTCTAAATGAGGATTGATCATCTTCGCCCTTGTCCACTTTCTTGATTACCTTCTTTAGGTGTGTAGATTTCATTATGTTTCTCATGACTTGTAGGTCTATATAAGCGAGTATATACCATGTTTGTCTTTCTCCTTCTGGGATACTTCACTCAGAATGATCTTTTCTAGATCCCACCATTGGCTGCAAATTTCATGATTTCCTCCTTTTTGATTGCTGAGTAGTATTCCACTGTGTAAAAATACCACAATTTCTGTATCCATTCCTCTGTTGATGGACATCTGGGTTGCTTCCAAGTTCTAGCTATTACAAATAAAGCTGCTACAAACATGGTTGAACAAATGTCCTTGTGTACTTGAGCAAATTTTGGGTATATACGTAGGAGTGGTATAGCGGGGTCTTGAGGTAGCACTACTCCTAATTGTCTGAGAAAGCGCCAGATTGACTTCCAAAGTGGTTGTACCAGTTTACATTCCCACCAGCAATGGAGGAGGGATCCCCTTTCACCACAACCTCTCCAGCATGTGTTGTCACTTGAGTTTTTGATCTTGGCCATTCTGATGGGTGTAAAGTGAAATCTCAGGGTCGTTTTCATTTGCATTTCCCTGATGGCTAATGAGGTTGAGCATTTCTTTAAGTGTTTCTCTGCCATTCGATGTTTCTCTTTCGAGAATTCTCTGTTTAGCTCCGTTTCCCATTTTTAAATTGGATTACTTGGTTTGTTGCTTTTCTGCTTCTTTAGTTCTTTATATATACTGGATATCAGCCCTCTGTCAGATAAAGGGTTGGTGAAAATTCTTTCCCAATTTATAGGCAGTCGTTTTGTTTTGATGATGGTGTCCTTTGTTTTACAGAAGCTTTTCAGTTTCATGAGGTCCCATTTATTGATTGTTGCTCTTAGAGCCTGTGCTGTTGGTGTTCTGTTTAGGAAGTTGTCTCCTGTGCTAATGAATTCTAGGCTATTCCCACTTTTTTTTCCAACTGCTTTAGAGTATCTGGTTTTATGTTGAGGTCCTTGATCCACTTCGATTTTAGTTTTGTGCAAGGTGATATATATGGATATATTTTCATTTTTCTGCATGTAGACATCCAGTTGGTCCAGCACCATTTGTTGAAGATGCTGTCTTTTTTCCATTGAACGGATTTGGCTTCTTTGTCAAATATCGAGTATGCATAGGTGTGTAGGTTTCTTTCTGGGTCTTCTATGCGGTTCCATTGATCCTCCTTTCTGTTTCTATGCCAATACCATGCAGTTTTTATTACTGTTGCCCTGTAGTACAGCTTGAGATCGGGGATGGAGATACCTCCAGATGATCTTTTGTTGTATAGAATCATTTTGGAGATTCTCGGTTTTTGTTTCTCCATATGAAGCTGAGAATCCTTTTTTCAAGTTTTGTAAGGAATTGAGTTGGTATTTTGATGGGAATGGCATTGAATCTGTAGATTGCTTTTGGCAGGATATCCATTTTCACAATGCTAATCCTACCAATGCATGAGCACGGCAGATCTTTCCATCTTCTGAGATCTTCTTCGATTTCTTTCTTCAGAGACTTGAAGTTTTTCTCAAACAGGTCTTTCACTTGCTTGGTTAGAGTCACACCAAGGTACTTCATGTTATTAGTGGCTATTTTGAAGGGTGTTGTTTCCCTAATTTCTTTCTCAGCCTTTTTGTCTTTGGTATACAGGAAGGCTTCTGATTTTTTTTGAGTTGATTTTGTATCCTGCCACTTTGCTGAAGGTGTTTATTAGCTGAAGGAGTTCTCTGGTTGAATTTTGGGGGTCACTCATGTATACTATCGTATCATCTGCAAATAGTGACACTTTGACCTCTTCCTTTCTGATTTGTATCCCCTTGATCTCCTTTAGTTGTCTTATTGCTCTGACTAGGACTTCAAGTACTATGTTGAAGAAATATGGAGAAAATGGGCAGCCTTGTCTTGTCCCTGATTTCAGTGGGATTGATTTAAGTTTCTCACCATTGAGTTTGATGTTGTCTATAGGGTTGCTGTATATTACCTTTACTATCTTTAGGTATGTGCCTTGTATCCCTGATCTCTCCAATACTTTAAAAATGAATGGGTGTTGGACTTTGTCAAATGCTTTTTCGGCATCTAAGGAGAAGATCATGTGGTTTTTCTCCTTCAGTTTGTTTATGTGGTGGATTACATTGATGGATTTCTGTATTTTGAACCACCCTGGCATGCCTGGGATGAAGTCTACTTGGTCATGGTGGATGATATCTTTGATGTGTTCTTGGATTCGGTTTGCAAGTATTTTATTGAGTATTTTTGCATCAATGTTCATAAGAGAGATAGGTCTGAAGTTCTCTTTTTTTGTTGGATCTTTGTGTGGTTTAGGTATCAAGGTGACTGTGGCTTCATAGAATGAGTTTGGTAGTGTTCCTTCTGTTTCTATTTTGTGGAACAGTTTGAGGAGAATTGGTGTTAGTACTTCTTTGAAGGTCTTGTAGAATTCTATGCTGAAGCCATCTGGCCCAGGGCTTTTTTTGAAGGGGAGACTGCTTCAATTTCTTTGGGAGATATAGGGCTATTCAGTCTTTCTACTTGATCTTGACTTAATTTTAGTAGATGGAATCTGCTAAGAAAATTGTCCATTTCATTTAGATTTTCAAATTTTGTGGCATATAGACTTTTGTAGTATTATTTTTAAGATTTTGATCTAATTACATTTCTCCACTTTCTTTCTTACCTCTGAAACCCATAATATAACACTCCTTGCTCTCCTTCAAATTCATATTATCTTTTATTTATTCTTATTGAATAAACAACATACGTATTTATATATGCATATATCTTTTAAGTCCATATAACATTACTTGTATGTATGTATTCAGGGATGACAATTTGGCACTGAACAACCAATTATTGGGCTCTGCTCTGAAGAGCATCTCTCCAGCTCCCATCTTTTCTCTGTGGCCTGTTGTTCTTTGTGTAATGTTGAGGTATCATAGGCATAATTGTTAGTCTCATCCTTGTTTAGGTTATATTGGAACAGTTATTTTGGTATGATTTTATGAATGTCACTTCTGATATTACTAGGAGACACAATCTTACAGGAAACACCTTGATCATCTTCCTCTTGTGATTTTGGCCAGAATTTCCTAAGATATTGAAAATGTAGAATATATCGCTGTTGCTCTTGTTTATTCCCCAGAGGTGAATAGTAAGTTCTTATTGTTAAAGGTACCATGTACTTCAGAAACAGATCCCAGATAGCCCTGAGCTGGAACTGACTTGAATGTCTCCTCCATGAAGACTAGCATTCATGGCACTAGAAGGTGTCTTGCAAGTTACCAAAGAATGAGGCAACCCATAGTTCTACCTAGCTATATTGCCTATTAACCACATCAATGACCAGAATGCCACTATGATGTAGTAGTTGCACAGATACCTTAGTGGAAACCAACAAGTCTTTAATTGAGCTTAAGACAAAGGAAGACAATGTAGACAGTCCTGATGAGACCTGATAGGCTAGAGTCAGAGGGAGGGGAGGAAGACCTCCTCTATCAGTGGACTTGGAGAGGGGCATGGGAGGAGATGAAGGAGGGAGGATAGGATTGGGAGGGAATGAGGGAGGAGCTACAGCTAGGATACAAAGTGAATAAACTGTAATTAATAAAAATAAATCTAATTATAAATCTAGTTTCTTTTAGTGATGTTTAAATTATATAATTCATGCAAATGTCTTAAACGCTTGATTTATAAAACTTTAATCCTCTGTTGGCATAATGTTCTTTTAAAATGTATATGCCTTACCCTTGTTAATTCGAATGCTGATTTCCCCACCCCCAACTCTCTGGTTTCAATCTAGATATTGCATTGTGATACTCACTATAAGCATCCTGTCTCAACTTTTGTGTAAACAGGACACAAATAAAGCAACTAGATACAATATTGTGCAATGGGAGGAGCCAGAGGACAGGAAAGAGGGGAGGAGCTAGAGAACAGGAAGGGGCGAGAAGGAGGAGGAGGAGCTCAAAGAGAGGAGCAGGAGGAGAGCAGAGCTGGAGGAGAGAGCTTGGAGGACTTAAAGCCTGAAACAGACCTAAGATTTCACAAAAAGCAAGTAAAATGTGGGAAATCTAAATGTTATGAAACTGAGCGCTTGGAGGTTTAGGAGGGAGTAAATATTGCCCAGCATTGTGTTCTAGGTTAACTAAAAACCCAGTCTCTGTGTGGTGATTTGGTTATACAGCCGCTGAGGATTAACAGCAGCGTTATCAGAAGTTAAACCAATAGTAAATTTTAATTACCGACTACAACAATCCTCATAAAGTGATAGGTATTAGTGCCAAATTTTATGGGTTTACCAAAGGAGAGTTTACTGTATGTATTCCATGTATAAATATAGTATATAAACTTAAACTGATAATGGCATACTTTTTTTTTTTCAAATAAACTGAAATCAGAAGCAAGGCATTAGAGTAATGCTATTCAATTGTCTTAGTGTCACTATTGTTGTGATGAAACACCATGATCAAAGCATGGGAGGAAATGCTTTGTTTTGCTTGTACTTCCATATCACTGCTCATCACTGGAGAAAGTCAGGACAGGAACATAAACAAGCCAGTATCCTGGAGGCATGGGGTCGATGCAGAGACCATTAAGAGGTACTACTACTTACTGGCTTACTCTCCATGGCTTTCTCATATTGCCTTCTTATAGGAGCCAGGACCAACAAGCCCAGGGATGGCACCACCCACAGTGGGCTGAACTCTCTCGTATCAATCACTAATTTTCAATGCCTTATAGACATGCATACTACCCAATCTTATGGGGGAATTTTCTCAACTGAGGCTCTGTCCTCTCTGATAACTATACATCGTGTCAAGTTGACATAAAAACGCTCCAGAACAGCCACTAAAATTTCCAATTTCTTCAGTATTATGTTTTACTCTTTTTAAGAATGTTGATGACATTTTCACACTCACCCAATGACAATAATCCAGAAATTCTATTCATATTCCATGTGTTTGTGTTTGTGTTTGTGTGTGTGTGTGTGTGTGTGTGTGTGTGTGTGTGTGAAGGAGAGGGCAAAAATGACAAAGTCAATGCGCTGGGATTATGACATCATGAGCTAGTTGAGTAAATTTGTGTTAAGCATCTTCCTAATTTTTACTTAAAACACTTCTGCTTCTAACTTCTTGCTAAGAACTTGGATATGTAGCTACAACTCTAGAAGCATAGACGTTTAAGGAGTTAAATATATTAGCATTGTAACTTCTTATTATGGAAATAAAATACAATAAAAGTCTTTGAATGTCTTTTGTGTAACTAATCCATAATCCCATCTACAGTTCTTATTATGAGAAACTTCTAAATGGAATATAACAAGCATTTTAACATTGACTGAAATCTATATTTATCTAAATATGATGATCATTTTTTCCAGTATTTTGCTTTTAAACTGTTTGATGTCAGGAATAAAACTGTTCAAAGATAATTTATTTTGACAGCATTGCCATGTGACAGGGAAAAAAATGTCCATAGTACAGACCCTGAAAGAATGATCTTAAAAAACCCTCAGAGATATCTCTGCTGCTACAGATTATCACGGAAGTTGCCAGAAATTAGAATGTTCAGTGGATAAATACAAATATTCTCCTTCTTTGCAGTTTTAGAAACATCTAGCTTCTTTTTTAACATCAACAATTTTGTTGCCATATTTTAAAACTCTTTTTCTGTGACATTTCTGGGGAAATGTAGTCACCTTCGTCTCATCTTAGTCACAACCCAAGAGGATCTTGTCAAACATAGATGTGTTATCTCAAGAAATTCTTACCTTGCTTTTTTGACTCTGGCCAGTTCCTTTGAAACTCACCCATTTATAGTGCTACTAGATCTTTCCCACTCTAGGCTAAGAAATCTGACAACTTTTATACCTGAAAAGTCATCAATGGGTTATATTCACTAAGAGTGATGTCATTCTTATTCTTATCCTCAATACTCCTACAATCCCCCTTCATTATTGTCTATCATTACAAAACTTGTCTTTATTTGATTATGCAAAACATCCTTGTTCTAGAATGCATCTTTTGCCTTTTACTCTTCAATTCAAAAAATATCATTCTTCCACAAATTTAGCTTGAGAAAAACTAGCACAAGGCTGTTTTCTTTCCATTCTTTTCTTCTTTCTTTTGTAATTCATATATTGCCTGATTATTTTGTCAAATCATTCAGTACATGTTTCTAATGAAGCTATATGGGCTAGAAGTCTGGTTAAGCATAGATATTATGAAGACAATTAAAAGTACATATGTTCCTTTTTGAGTGGATCTAAGCAATGTGAAAATTATTCTCTGCAAACTGTTAGAAAAATCTCTAGAATTTTAGAACTCTTGAGTTATAATTAACAAATTAAACTTACTTTTCTTTTTTATCATTTTTCCTTAAACAAATATGCAATGTTATAAAAGTTTCTGTAGAGAAAAATGATTTTTTCTTTCTTTTTGGTATTACATTCTCTAGCACTAGACACAGAAGCTTTTTTTTTTAAATATCTTGGGGTAAATTTGTAGAAAAAGGAAAATAGAATAAAGAAAAACGTCACATAGCTTAATTCAATAGAGCATTGAGAAATATCCGGTTTGATGTTGCTAAAAGTGAGGACATTAGGCATAAAGACCTTTTCTTCTTTATATGTGTATATTAACATCTTTATATTATCTGCATTATTGCTTTATACCACAGTGGAAATTTTGGAATAATCTAGGGACAGAAGAGATAATCATTTCTGCTTATGATTTTTCCAATTTCTAATGTTTTTCAAAACTTCCAAAATTGTATGTAAGTAGTAATATCTTATTAATGTTAGTGTATAATATAGATAATGCACATATTTTGTTTCTCTTATAATATCTTAACTTGAAAGTTTTGTTTTAGGCATATTTAACACTGTTTTATGATTCTATATTTTCTCTTGGTCCCTGAAGTTTAAGATACTCTGTAAAAGACCTATAACTGTATTGTAGATGAAGAACAAACATATATAGAGAATACTACATTACTCTTGGGAAACAATTAAATGTTCATGATATCTTAACTATTTTTTTAATTTTTAAAATTTTTTCTCATTTCTTTCTCATTCTTATTTTTATTCACAATTTATTAATTAAATGTGCTGACACAAGCCCCTCCCTCAACTCCTCCCATTCCCACCCTCCCTCCTTCTTCCCTACTATGCCCTTCCCCTCGTCCACTAAAAGGGGGCATTCTCTACCAAAGTCATCTGCCCATAGCTTGTTAAGTCTCATCAGGACTGCCTGGATCCTCTTCCTTCTTGACCTGGCAAGGCTGCATCACCAGAGCCAAGTAACCAAAGTGCAGGCAATCAAGTTCATGATACAAAGAGACCTTGCTTCTTTCCCTCAAAGATCTACATGGAGACTGAGCTGCCAATTGGCCAGATCTGAGCAGAGGGTCCTCTCCATGTATGGTGTTCCATCAGTACATCAATCTGTGCAGGCCTCCTATGCTCAGATCCATTAAATTTTTTGGTATCCTTGTGGGGTTCCTGTCCCCTCTATGTCCTTCTATCTCCTCTCTTTTTACATAAGACTCCCTGTGCTCTGCTCAAAGTTTGGCTGTGAGTCTCAGCATTTGCTTCAATCCCCTGTGGTATGAATCCTTTCAGAGGTCCTTCTAGAATAAGACTTCCATCTTGTTTCCTCTCTTCCCTTGCTTCTTATGTCTATACTCTTTGACGTTCTAAATGAGATTTAAGCATCCTCCCCAATGTCCTCCTTAGTGTTTCACTTCTTTAGATCTGTAGGTGGCTATCTTACATTATAGGGCTAATATCCACATATAAGTGAGTATATACCATGCGTGTCTTTCTGTTTCTGGGTTATCTCATTCAGGATGATCTCTTTTAGTTCCATCCATTTGCCTGCAAATTTCATGATTTCCTTGTTTTCAATAGCTGAATAGTATTCCATTGTGTAGATGCACCACAATTTCTGTATCCATTCCTCCATTGAAGGACATCTAGGTTTTTTCCAGATTCTGGATATTACAAATAAAGCTGCTATGAACATAGCTAAGCAAATGTCTTTATTGAATGGAGGGGCATCTTTTGATTACATGCCCAGGAGTGGTATGGCTGTATCTTGAGATAGTGCTATAGATAGTTTCTGAGAAAGCACCAGATTGATTTCCAAAGTGGTTGTAGAAGATTGCACTCCCACCAGCAATGGAGGAGAGTTCCCATTTCTCCACACCATCTACAGCATATGTTGTCATGTGAATTTTTGATCTTATCCATTCTGATCAGTGTAAGATGGAATATCAGAGTTATTTTGATTTACATTTCCCTTATGACTAAGGATTTTGAACAATTTGTAAGTGTTTCTCTGCCTTTGATAATCCTCTGTTGAGAATTCTCTGCTTAGTTCTGCACCCAATTTTAAATCAATTTTGATTATTTATTTATTTCCTGCAGTACTGGCGATTGAACCAAAGACCTCAGACATAATAGGCAAGTGTTCTACCACTGAGCTACATCCTCAGAGATCTACCCAATTTTTAAGTGGATTATTTGATTTGTTGGTGTCTAATTTCTTGAGTTCTTTATATATTCTGGATATTAAACCTCTATACGGAGATATTCTAGAGGTATCTCCATCCCTGATATCAAGCTATACTATACTATACAACTATACTATTATTTTATAACAATAATAAAAACGGCATGGTACTGGCATAGAAATAGATTGGTGGATATATGAAGACCCAGAAATAAACCCACATATCTGTGGATAACTGATTTTTGACAAAGATGCCAAAACCATACAATGGAAAAAGACAGCATTTTCAAAATGGAAATAGTAAGAGCTGGAGGGTATGGGAACTCCACAAGCAGAGCAACAGAACAAGATAATCTGAACACAGGGAACTTCCCAGAGACTCATACTCCAACCAAGGACTATTCGTGGATATAACCTGGAACCCCTGCACAGGTGTAGCCCATGGCAGTTCAGTGTCCAAGTGGGTTACATAGTAATGGGAAGAGGGACTGCCTCTGACATAATCTGATTGGCCTGCTCGTTGATCACCTCCCCCTGAGGGGGGAGCAGCCTTACCAGGCCACAGTAAAGGACAATGCAGCCGCTTTTGATGAGAACTGATAGACTAAGATCAGAAAGGATAGGAGAACCTCCCCTATCAGTGGACTTGGGGAGTGGCATGCATGCAGAAAGGGGAGGGAGGGTGGGATCGGGAGGGGAGGAGGGAGGGGCTTATGGGGGGATACAAAATGAATAAAGTGTAATAAATAAATAAATAAATAAATAAATAAATAAATAAATAAAAATTATGCTGGTCTAATTGGAAGTCCACATGTAAAAAAAATGCAAATAGACCCATATCTATTTCTATGCACAAACTTAAAGTCCAAGTGGATCACAGATCTCAACATAAAACCAGACACTCTAAACCTGTTAGAAGAAAAAGTGTTAAAGAGCCTGGAACTCATTGGCACAGGAGACAATTTTCTGAACAAGACACCAACAGCATAGGTTCTAAGATCTGCAATTAACAAATGTGACCTCTTGAAACTGAAAAGTTTCCATGATGCAAAAAACAACAGAACAAAATGACAGCCTACACACTGGGAAAAGATCTTCACCCTACATCCCTACAGCCGATATCATAGGTATTTAAATTAAACTTTAAGTGCAATTTACTGTATCATAATTGATTTAGTTTTTTTCTCCTTTATCAACAGGTAATCTTTCTTAGGAATCCAAAACATTTCCCAAGAAGTTAGAATCATCAAAAATGATTGTATCTGAAATTAGTGTTTTTCTCTATTCACTCTAAAAGCTCTCTCACACAAATGACAAAAACTTTTCTTTTTATTGCTGAAAGCATTTAATGTATGCAAACTTACATTTGGCTCAAAAAACATTTTTAAAAATAAACTTTTCAAATTGGAATGTTCTTACTGAATTTAGGCTTTTATGATGCTGTTGATTTGGCATATGTTCCTTGTGATATCTGTATTGAAAACATTTTGCATTTGAAAGACTTTTCTGCCGTATTGGGAAATTTCAACTCAATTTATAGTTATAAGCTGGGGAAAAAAGAAAACACTTTCATCCAAGACATTTCAATAGGATTTAGCAGTAACTGCCTTAAAAAGAACAACAGAAGCTAACTTGAATCATTGAACCCTTTAAAAAGTAAAAATCCATTACAAAAATCTCTTTTTCTTAAATACTGAAGAGAAGGAGAGATGTATTTGAAAATACAAGTCTTTGGAAAAACATATTTTACTATCTTACATGATTTCTTACATTCAGATTAATATTGTTATTATAGAAGAATAATGCTGAAAATATTGTTCTTGATTTAACACTTGTATCCTTCCCAGAGAGAACTTTTCTAAGGGGTTACATTCAACATCATTTAATCGTCAGTTTTTGAAGGTTTAGACTGTGGAGATGGTTACTATTTATTTAACAGATGTCTGAGAATACATTCCATAGTTATAAAAATTTATGTATCATAAGTAGGCTTTTCCATGATTCTTTACAAATGGAACACACCTGGAAAAGTATCACACAGCTCAAATAAGTAGAAATTTTATAAACTCAAGAAACCCCCATTTTGCTCAGCCTCTGTCTCATTATCTTAAGCAACCATTGCTCAGATTAATGACAGCCTAAATTTTCTTATTTTATACTGTTTGTAAATGGAATTCGACTCTATTCATTCCTTAGAGTCTCATTTCTTTTTTCAACATTATTCCTCTCAATTTATTCTTGCTGTGGCATGTGGTTTTAAACATTTATATTTCATCCTATTGCTATAAAGTATTGTCATGGGACATATTGCCATGTTTACATACATTTTATATTATGAGTAAATTTTAGCTTGTCATTTATTGAATAGCCTTCTCTTGTGCAATTATTTAATGCCATTTGAAAAACATTTTTCAGACAGCTCCGTTTGTTATTTGTATATAGAAAGATATGTACCAGGGGAATCACTGCCACCCATGTGCACATTGAGCTTGACTAGATGCTACCAATTTTCCAAGGTAGTATTTTTATCTTCATTTAAGTATTATAGCTTAAATAGTTAAATGGTATTTTACAGCAAGACAAAATAAAATATGTAAGTTAAAATATGCATAAAATGAGTTCCACTTAATTGAACATTTTGGTGAAAAGCATTAAAGTTTTATTAGTTGAAATTAAGAAAGCACTGATGGTACTTCTGATGTCTATCCAATTTGCCCTTCTAAATGAGGATTAAGCATCTTCAGTAGGGTCCTCCTTGTTGTTTATCTTCTTTAGGACTATAGACTTTTAGTATGTTTAGCCTATATTAATATGCCAGAAACCTTATGGAAGAAGAGGGAGAGAGAAAGACATGGAGGAGACAGCAACTCCACAAGGAGAACAACGAAGCCAAAAAAACGTGGTTCCAGGGGGACCTGCAGAGATGGATACTCTAACCAAGGAGAGGATCTAGATCTCTGGTTCAGAGGAAGCCCATAGATTGCTCAGTTTCCAAGTGGGTACACTAGTAAGAGGTACAGGGACTGTCTCTGACATGAACTCAGTAGCTGGCTCTTTGTGTACACCACCCCCTAGAGGGGTGCAGCCTTACCAGGCCATAGGGGAATATAATGCACCCAGTCTTGATGAGACCTGATAGGCTAGGGTTAGCTAGAAGGGGAGGATGTTTTCCCCTATCAGGGGACTAGGGAAAGAGCATAGGAAGAGGAGAGGAAGGGTAGGTATGACTGAGAGGAGAGGAAGGGTGAGTGTGACTGAGAGGAGAGGAAGGAAGGAACTGGAGAAGGGATTCAGACTGAATAAATTGTAATTAGTAAATTAATTACCTGGAGAGGACAGAAGCTCCACAAGGACCAAATATTATCAGGGCACAGGGGTCTTTTATGAGACTCTTTGTCCAACCAAGGACCATGTATGGATATAACCTAGAACCCCTTTTCAGAAGTTGCCCATGGTAGCTCAGTATCCAAGTGGTTACCTTAGTAAGGGGTACAGGGACTATTTCTGACATGAACTCTATACATGGCTCTTTGACCTCCTCCACCCTCCAAGTTAAAATGTGCCTTGCTAGGCCACAGAGGAGGACATTGCAGCCAGTCCTGGAGAGACCTGATAAGCTAGGGTCAGATGGAAGGGAAGGAGGACCTCCCCTATTATTGGACTTGGAAAGGGGCAGGGAGGAGATGAGGGAGGGAGGGTGGGATTAGAAGGGAATGAACGAGGAGGCTTAAAGTAAATAATCTGTGATTAATATGAAAAATTATAGAAAAATAAATTAATTAATTAACTAATTAATTAAATAAATTTCACTAATAAACTAATGTTTGAGGTTGACCTTAGGAGAAGATTGACACAAACCCTGACACACTACCATTTTTTAGTCATAGACATAAAGTGAAAAATTAAGTGGAATGTTAATACTTTAATTTTATTGTGCTTTGTTTTCAGTAATATGCAATTATTTTAGAACACTTGATCATTTGATAAGAAACATTATTGTTTTAATCAATGTTTTGATATGTGTAGAAGGTAGAACGTTGGTTTCTCTTATATATTACCATTCCTGGGGTTTTAGGAGATACATATTTTGAGAACAATGTGCCAACAAAATTATATGCATAAAAATAGTTCACTGTTTTTTTTTAAAGCTTATCACTGTCAAAAGTTTCCTTCAATGTCATTTTAAGTGAGAAAGTTAATGGCATTTTGAAATATTGGCTTTCAAAGAACTACAATTTAGTTTGCTTTGATGACAAGGAAAATAATTTCAAATATTAAATTAGAGTGAAAAGAACTATAAAAGAAGAGTTTTACTGGTAGATCTTTGCCTTTCATCCTTTTACAGTTTTATGCAACTATTATAATACTATTTTTTAAAGAAATTCTTTAAACAACTTCATAAGTCTCAAGGCATTCATATTACAAATTTTGCACTTCAGCTATATTAGCTGAAGTCTTTTTTTTTAAGAATCATTCAGAAAATTCTTTAAATTTGAGCTTAAGCCTGAAAAACAATAAAGAAGTACTTAATACTGTTGCCTTTCTCTGTGTAATGATCAACTTTTCAGATGTAGTCTTTTATATCAGCGAACCACTACCTTGAATTATTTTCTTAAGTGAGGTTAGAGAATAATGTGAAATAAATCTTATAAGTGTGTTCTGCTTTCTAAAGAGCCTTTGTTTTTAATTTGGTTATTCCAAATATAGCATTTATCTCCCCATTCCCCTTCTCCTCAATTAGCTGCCAATGGTCTGGAACTTAATGTTTTTACTTAATGTGATTCTTTTTTGTTTGTACTCTTCTATTCAACATTGTACTGAAGTCTGTTAAACATTGATAAGCCAGTTTTTATGCAGCAGGTCCTTAGAGAACATTCCACTAAAATGTTGCAAAGACTGGGATTAGGTTTAGGTATTGTAAGGTTGTTTTGAGACATTTTCCTAGTGTCTGTTCTTCCAAAGGTGTCAAATCAACTTGGCCTTGATTTAATATTGCTAAAATTGTGATGCTGAGCCGACTTGGAGCTTCACATACTTCAAAATGAATATTTTATTCTGGGAGTTATTTAACAAACAGTTCCATTTTTAAGTGGCATGAAATGCAGTGCACACATGGGATATTATTGTGTAGTTGCTGTGAAACATTTTGTTCTTTGCCAAAATCTTAAGATCCTTCCTTTGCTATTAATGTTATACCTTCTTATATTTTTTTTTGCCAAGAATCAAACAAAATCCTTTGACATAATTTTTATTTAGTATGGAGAATTTTGTTGTACTTAATTTCAAATTATTTGTAAAGAAATTAAACATTTCTGGAATACTATAAAAAACCATTATTAATATTTGGGTATATGTCCTATAATCATGTATTCTATATAGATAGATATTTCTGTGTACCTTGTTGTGCCTGGTGTCTGAGCTGGTTAGAAGAGAGAATTAAATCCCTTCTTACATTTTGGATACCTGTAAACTTCCATATGGGTGCTGGGAACAACTGAGACACCTCTCCAGCTAGAAGGATGTTTTCAATGTTCAAGCGATGAAATTTTTCAAGTTTTTCTTCAGAAACAATATATCCAGAGTCCAGGGTTTTGTTATTGTTGTTTTGTTTTGTTTTTGTCCTTTCAGAAAAATCATGCTTTTCAAATGAAAAAATTCAGCAAATTTTCAGTTAATTATTCATCATACCTTAGAATGTGCATAAAGAGATGTTATCATTTGTCTGAAGGTTATTGTTGTGAACTGTAAATTAAATAATAAAAAAGATATTTTTGAAAAATGAAACAGTATATTATTTGAACATTTGTAGTTTGGGTGTCATGGCATTTACCAATAATATCAACACTGGGGAATTGAAGAGAGAAGGGCCAAAAGTTCATGGTCATTCTCAGATACTTGCATGAGAACATATTTGAGAAAAAGAGAAAGAGAGGTACATGGAAGAGGACTGGAATGACTCAAGTATGAAGAGCAGAGGAAGGGAGAGAATGAGAGAGGTAAAAACTTATCTTCAAAGTTTTCTTACCTAATATTTCAAAACAAGCTACCATATACTATATACAGAAAAAGGAAGTAGAAAAATGAAGTAAATACCCACATTAATACAACCTAGCTTACACAATAGGTCATATATTATGAGCCCACATGTATTTGTATCAAATGCTAATCCATCTTCTTTCTTGAACTGATAATTTTGCTATTAATTTTTTATTTATCATTACTTTCTTTTAAACATATCTTTATTATATGCACATGTATCCCTAAATAATTCACTCTTACCTTTTGCTTATTAAGTCTTTATAAAAGTTATAATGTATATAATGTTTCTGGCTAATTTATAATCCAACATTATCTTTGAGGCACATGCGTATTTTGAGTACAGCTATGGTTTTATTGTTCAGATATATTTTTAGTATATTATGATACTTCTAAGTAGTACATTTTACATCTTGACTTCTTGAAAGGACATGAATTTTCACCAGTTTACTCTAACAAATGATTTCCCCTTGAATACTCTTGACTACATTTTGTTCCATGTGACCAAAAATTTCTTTATAGGTCACAGTACATGTGAGACTATTGAGCCATTAGAAATATGTGCACCATAAAAAGACAAAATCTAAGAATAATAAGAGTAGGAGAAAAAGAAGACATCAGGCTCAAAGGACCGGAAAAAATATTTTCAAGAAAATTATAGAAGAAAACTTTCCCAACTAAAAGAAGGAGATGTCCATAAACATACAAGAGGCCAACAGAACACCAAGTAGACTAGACTAGAAAAGAAATACTTCACGTCACATCATAGTCAAAACACTGCACCTACAGAACAAAGAAAAAATTCTAAAAGCAGCAAGGGAAAAAGGCCAAGTAACATATGAGGGTAGACCTATCAGAGCGGGATACAGCGGGACACAGAGTTAACAAAATGTAACTAAAAATAAAAATAAAAATAAAATAAAATACCAAGTGGCTTGTTCTGCCACTGTTTTTGGATCTGTAACAAAAAAAAAAAAAAAAAAAAAAAAAAAAAAAGAATCACACCAGATTTCTGAACAGAAACTATGAAAGCCTGAAGGGCCTGTACAGAAATCATAGAGTACTTAAGGAAGAAATAAAGAAAGAAATTAAAAACTTCCTAGAATTCAATGAAAATGAAGGCACAACATACCCAAAATTATGGGAGACATTGAAAGTAGTGCTCAGAGGAAAATTTATAGCACTAAGTGCCTGCAAGAAGAAATTCGTAACACATACAAACAACTTAATGGCCCAACTGAAAACCCTAGAAAAAAAAGAAGCAGATACACCCAAGAGGAGCAGACGGCTGGAAATAATCAAACTCAGGGCTGAAATCAATCAGTTACAGACAAATAAAACTATTCAAAGAATCAATGAAACAAAAAGCTGATTCTTTGAGAAAATCAACAAGATAGACAAACCCTTAGCCAAACTAACTAAAAAGCCGAGAGAATCTATCCAAATCAGCAAAATCAGAGGTGAAAAGGGTAACATAACTACAGACACTGAGGAAATTCAAACAATCATTAGGTCATACTACAAAAGCCTATATGCCACAAAATTTGAAAACCTAAATGAAATGAACAATTTTCTTGATAGATTCCAACTTCCACCATTAAATCAAGAACAGGTAGAAAGACTGAATAACCCTATATCCCTCAAGGAAACTGAAGCAGTCATTCACAGTCTCCGCTCCAAAAAAAGCCCAGGGCCAGATGGTTTCAGCATAGAATTCTACCAGACCTTCAAATAAGTGCTCACACCAATTCTCCTCAAACTATTCCCCAAAATAGAAACAGAAGGTACATTACCAAACTCATTCTATTAAGCAACAGTCACCCTGATACCTAAACCACACAAAGACCCAACAAAAAAAGAAAACTTCAGACCTATCTCTCTTATGAACATTGATGCAAAAATACTCAATAAAATACTTGAAAACCGAATCCAAGAACACATCAAAGATATCATCCACCATGACGAAGTAGGCTTAATCCCAGGCATGCCAGGGTGGTTCAACATACGGAAATGCGTCAATGTAATCTACCACATAAACAAACTGAAGGAGAAAAACCACATGATCATCTCCTTAGATGCCGAAAAAGCATTTGACAAAGTCCAACACCCATTCATGTTTAAAGTCTTGGAGAGATCAGGGATACAAGGCACATATCTAAACATAATAAAGGCAATATAGAGCAAGCCTATAGCCAACATCAAACTCAATGGAGAGAAACTTAAATCAATCCCACTGAAATCAGGGATAAGACAAGGCTCCCCACTCTCTCCATACCTTTTCAACATAGTTCTTGACATCCTAGCCAGAGCAATAATTCAACTAAAGGAGATCAAGGGGATACAAATGGGAAAGGAAGAGGTCAAAGTGTCACTATTTGCAGATGACATGATAATATACATAAGCGACCCCAAAAATTCAACCAGAGAACTCCTCCAGCTGATAAACACCTTCACCAAAGTGGCAGGATACAAAATTAACTCAAAAACATCAGAAGCCCTCCTCTATGCCAAAGACAAAAGGGCCGAGAAAGAAATTAGGGAAACAACATCCTTCAAAATAGCCACTAATAACATGAAGTACCTTGGTGTGACTCTAACCAAGGAAGTGAAAGACCTGTTTGAGAAAAACTTCAAGTCTCTGAAGAAAGAAATCGAAGAAGATCTCAGAAGATGGAAAGATCTCCCGTGCTCATGGATTGGTAGGATCAACATTGTGAAAATGGCCATCCTGCCAAAAGCAATCTACAGATTCAATGCAATCCCCATCAAAATACGAACTCAATTCTTTACAAAACTTGAAAAAAAGATTCTCAGGTTCATATGGAGAAACAAAAAACCCAGAATCTCCAAAATAATCCTGTACAACAAAAGATCATCTGGAGGTATCTCCATCCCCGATCTCAAGTTGTATTACATAACAATAATAATAAACACTGCATGGTATTGGCATAAAATCAGAAAGGAGGATCAATGGAACCGCATAGAAGACCCAGAAATAAACCCACACACCTATGAATACTCGATTTTTGACAAAGAAGCCAAAACCATTCAATGGAAAAAAGACAGCATCTTCAACAAATGGTGCTGGTCTAAATGTATGTCTACCTGCAGAAAAATGAAAATAGATCCATATTTATCACCCTGCACAAAACTAAAGTCCAAGTGGATCAAAGACCTCAACATAAAACCAGATACTCTAATTCTGTTAGAAGAAAAAGGGGGTAACAGCCTAGAACTCATTGGCACAGGAGACAACTTCCTGAACAGAACACCAACAGCACAGGCTCTAAGAAGAACAATCAATAAATGGGACCTCATGAAACTGAAAAGCTTCTGTAACACAAAGGACACCGTCATCAAAACAAAACGACTGCCTACAGATTGGGAAAGAATCTTCACTAACCCTTTATCTGACAGAGGACTAATATCCAGTATATACAAAGAACTAACGAAGATGAAAAGCAGCAAACCAAGTAATCCCATTAAAAAATGGGGTCCCATTTATTGATTGTTGCTCTTAGAGCCTGTGGTGTTGGTGTTCTGTTCAGGGAGTTGTCTCCTGTGCCAATGAGTTCTAGGCTGTTACTCACTTTTTTTTTCCAACTGATTTAGAGTATCTGGTTTTATGTTGAGGTCCTTGATCCACTTTGACTTTACTTTTGTGCAGGGTGATAAATATGGATCTATTTTCATTTTTCTGCATGTAGACATCCAGTTGGACCAGCACCATTTGTTGAATATACCGTCTTTTTTTCCAATAAATAGATTTGGCTTCTTTGTCAAATATCAAGTATTCATAGGTGTGTAGGTTTATTTCTGGGAGTCTACCGCAAAAGGCATCTGAAAGACACTACCTAGCAGTGTTTCAAAGCAGA
The DNA here is from genome assembly GCF_907164565.1 of Psammomys obesus. Classification (NCBI taxonomy): domain Eukaryota; kingdom Metazoa; phylum Chordata; class Mammalia; order Rodentia; family Muridae; genus Psammomys; species Psammomys obesus. Next base: position 1,901,742 of record NW_026596427.1, on the reverse strand, counting down.
CACTAAGACTCATAACCAAACCTTGGCAGAGTGCAGGGAATCATATGAAAGAGGGGGGGGGGTTTAGTATGATATGGAAAGGATAGGAGCTCTACAAGTACCAAATATATCCGCGCACAGGGTCTTTTCTGAGACTGACTCTCAACCAAGGACCATCTATGGATATAACATGGAACTTCTGTTCAGATGTGGCCCGTGGTAACTCAGTAACCAAGCAGTTTTCCAAAGTAAGAGGAACAAGACTATTTCTAACAGTATCTCAAGGGCAGGCTCTTTGACCCCCCTCCCCCAGGGAGGAGCAGTCCTGTTAGGCCACAGAGGAGAACTTTGCATCCAGTCCTGAAGATACCTGATAAAACAGGGTCAAATGAAAGGGGAGGAGGTCCTCCCCTATCAGTGAACTTGGAAAGGGGCAGGGAGGAGACCAGGGAGGGAGTTGCCTAGCAGGAGGGAATGAGGGAGCAGGATACAGCTGGGACACAGAGTTAACAAATTGTAACTAAAAAGAAAAATAAAAACAAAAAAAATAAATAAATAAAAAATGGGGAACAGAGCTAAACAGAGAATTCTCGACAGAGGAATATCGAATGGCAGAGAAACACTTAAAGAAATGCTCAACTTCATTAGCCATCAGGGAAATGCAAATCAAAACGACCCTGAGATTTCACCTTACACCCATCAGAATGGCCAAGATGAAAAATTCAAGTGACAACATATGCTGGAGAGGTTGTGGAGAAAGGGGAACTGTCCTCCACTGCTGGTGGGAATGTAAACTGCTACAACCACTCTGGAAATCTATATGGCGCTTTCTAAGACAATTAGGAATAATGTTTCCTCAAGACCCAGCTATACCACTACTATGTTTATACCCAAACTTTGCTCAAGTACACAAAAGGGATACGTGCTCAACCATGTTTATAGCACCTTCATTTATAATAGCCAGAAACTGGAAACAACCCAAATGTCAATCAGTGGAGGAATGAATACAGAAATTGTGGTATTTTTACACAATGGAATACTACTCAGCAATCAAAAAGGAGGAAATCATGAAATTTGCAGGCAAAAGGTGGGATCTAGAAAAGATCATTCTGAGTGAAATATCCCAGAAGGAGAAATACAAACACGGTATATACTCACTTATATAGACCTATAAGATGTGATAAACATAATGAAATCTGTACACCTAAAAAGATAATCAAGAGAGCGGACATGGGGTAAGATGTTCAATCCTCTTTTAGAAAGACAGATGGGATGTGCATTGAACGTATGACAAGAATCTACTGAGGGCATTTGAAAGACTCTAACTAGCAGTGTTTTCAAAGCAGATACAAAGACTCATGACCAAAACTTCGGCAGAGTACAGGGAATCATATGAAAGAAGGGGAGTTAGTATGATGGGGAAAGGTTAGGAGCTCCACAAGGACCAAATATATCTGGGCACAGGGTCTTCTCAGAGACTGACATGCAACCAAGGACCATGTATGAATGTAATTTAGAACCTCTGCTCAGATGTAGCCTGTGGTAGCTCAGTAACCAACTGGTTTCCCATAGTGAGGGGAACAAGGACTATTTCTAACAGGAACTCAGTGACCGGCTCTTTGACCTCCCCACCCCCCCCAAGGGAGGAGCTGTCCTGTTAGGACACAGAGGAGGGCATTGCAGCCAGTCCTGAAGATACCTGATAAAATAGGATTGGATGAATGGGGAGGATTTCTCTCTCTATCAGTGGACTTGGAAAGGGGCACGGTAGAGATGAGGGAGGGAGGATGGGGTTGGGAGGGAATGAGGGAGCGGGACACGGCTGGGATACAGAGTTAATAAAATGTAACTGATAAGAAAAAAATAAAATTAAATTAAAAAAAAGAAATCTGTTCAAGCCCATTTCCTCCTACTGTGCTGCCTCCTATAGCCTTAATAAGAGAGGATTGCAACTTGATATGCCAAGGCTGGTTGATATACATAGGAGGCCTCCCATTTTCTGAAAAGAAACTGAGGAGGAGTGGATGGGGGTGTGGTGGAGACAAAGAAGAGAAAAATGTGAAAAATAGGAAATTATCTTCAGGCTTCCAGAGTATGTTTCACTTTTACTTTGTTAATAATATATTTTTAAAGACTACAAGATTGATTTTAAAACATTATCTTATACTTAGTGCTATATATTTTGCCTTAAAGAATTCTTCCCTACTAAAAGGTCATATTACATCTGACCCAGGGTTTTAGGTCCTCTCCATGCATGGTTCTTGGTTGGGGTATCGTTCTCATCAGGGCCCTCAAGGCTCAGTGGGCTTGTTTGTTTGTTTGTTTTGTTTTGGCTCTCCCATAGACTCGGTCTCCAAGTGGATTCCCTAGTAAGGAGAGCAGACGCTGTCTCTGGCAGGAACTCAGTGGCTGGCTCTAATCACCACCCCTAGGGTGCACACTTGCCAGGCCACAGCAGAAGACAGTGTAACCAGACCTAATAAACTAGGGTCAGAGAGAAAGGGAGGAGGACCTCTCCAATCAGGACTAGGAGAGGAGCATAGGGGGAGAAATGGTAGGGTGGGATTGGGAGAAGACAAGGAGAGGGCCACAGCCAGGATACAAATTGAATAAAAGGTAGCAAATGTAATAATAATAATAATAATAATAATAATAATAATAATAATAATAATAATGAAAAATAAAAGGTCATGTTTTCTTTGTTTGGAATTTATTGATTTCATCCTGGAGTTTGATTATTTCCAGCCATCTACTCTTCTTGGGTGTTTCTACTTTTTTTTTTTTCTAGAAATTTAAGATGTGTCATTAAGTTACATATATGAGATGTCTCAAACTTCTTTCTCCATAAGTTTGGGTTAGTTGTGCTTTAATTTTCATTAAATTTAAGGAAGTCTCTAATTTTTTTCTTTTTTTTCTTTCCTCACCTAGCTGTCATTGAGGAGAGGCTTGTTTTGTTATTTCTGTTTTTGTTGGGTCTAGCTTTAGACCATGATTGTCTGATAGGATACAAGGCATTATACGTTGAGGTTTGCTTTGTGCCTGAATAATTGGTCAAATTTAGAGTAGGTTCCATGAGGTACTGAAAAGAAGGTATACTCTGTTTGGGTTTGGGTAAAATGTTCTCTAGATGTCTGTTAGGTTCATTTGATTTAGGACCTCTAAAAGCGTCATTATTTCTGTAATTTTTCTATTTATTTATTTATCTATTTATTCATTACAATTTATTCACTTTGTATGCCCTCTGCTGTCCCCTCTGTAGTCTCCTCCCAGTCCCATTTACTTTCCCTCTTCTCTCCTTTTACCCTTTCCTTATTCCCCTGATAGGGAAGGACTCCTCCCCTTCTCTCTGCCTGATCCAAGCCTATCAGATCTCATCAAGGCTGGCTGCATCATCTTTCTCTGTGGCCTGGCAAGTCTGCACCTTCTTACGGGGAGGTGATGAAAAAACAGCCACTGAATTCATGCCAAATCAACTACTAAGCCACTTATTAGGTACCCACTTGGAAACTGAGCAGCCTATGGACTTCCTCTGAACAGGGGGTCTAGGTCCTCTACATACAAGATCCTTGGTTGGAGTATCAGTCAATTCAGGACCCCTGGGCCCAGGTGTTTTGGCTCTGTTGTTCTTGTGGTGCTTTTGTCTGCTCCAGGTCTTTCTATCGCCCTTCCCTCTTCTTACATAAGTTCTCCTGTACTTTTCCCAAAGTTTGGCTATGGCATCATCTTCCACTGTACTTTGGAGGGTAGAGTCTTCCAGAGGCCCTCTGTGGAAGGCTCCTGTCCTGTTAATTGTCTTCTCTTACTTCCGATATCTATCCTGTTTGCCCTAGATTTAGTGTTGATGATCTGGCGCTTGGTGAGAGTCTAGTGTTGAATTTTCCCACTATTAAGGTATTGTATTGATGTGTGACTTAAGGTTTAATAATATTTCATTTATGAATGCAGGGGGCTCTTGGGACATAGATATTCAGGATTGTGATAAGAATGAAGTGTCTCTACTAATCTTTATTGATTAATTTTGGAATGTAAACTTGTAAAACCACTTTGGAAATCAATCTAGCTTTTCTTTTTTTTTTTTTTCCAGAAAACTAGGAATAGTGCTACAATTCCTAGGCATATATCCAAAATATGCTCACTATACAACAAAGACATTTGCTTAAGTACATTTGTAGCAGCTTTATTCACAAGAGCTAGAATCTGGAAACAACCTAGATATTCCTCAACTGAGAATGGATACAGAAAGTGTGGTACATTTACACAATAGAATATGATACAGCAATTAAAAACAAAGAAATCATGAACTTTGCAGGCAAAAGAATGGAACTAGAAAAAGATCATCCTGAGTGAGGTAACCCAGAAGCAGGAAGACACACATGGCATATATTCAATTGCCATACAATATAGAATACATATACTAAAATCTATAGTCTTAAAGAAACTAAACAACAGGAAAGACCCTAGGGAAAAGGCTTAATCCTCATTCAGAAGAGCAAACAGGATAGACATCTGAAGTGGGAGAAGACAGGGAACACGACAGGAGCCTACCACAGAGAGCCTCTGAAAGTCTCCAACCATCAGGGTATTGAAGCAGATGCTGAAACTCATAGCCAAACTTTGGACAGAGTTCAAGGAATCTTTTGGAAGAAGAGGGAGATGGAAAGACCTAGAGGGTATGGTAACTCCAATAGAGAAAAAAGACCCGGGACCAGGGCGGGGCTTTTGCAAAGACTGATGCTCCAACTAAGGAACATGCATGGAGAGGAACTAGCCCCCATGCTCAGACATAGACCATAGTCAGTGCTGTCTCCATGAGGGTGCCCTAGTAAGGGTACAGGGTCTATCTCTTACATGAACTCAGTGGCAGGATTTTTTATCATTATGGGTGCAGCCTTGCCAGGGCACAGAAAAAGAAGATTCAGCCAGTCCTGATGAGACCTAATAGGCTAGGTTCAGATAGTAGGGGAGGAGGACCTCCCCTATCAGTGTACTAGGGGAGGGGCTTAGGAAGAGAAGGGAGAGGAAGGTGAGACAGGGAAGAGACTACAGAGGGGGCTACAGGCAGGATACAAAGTGAATAAATTGTAATAAATAATAAATAATTAAATTTTTAAAAAAAATATGTAAAACTTCTTTAGGTATTAACTTCTAAAACATTTTAAAATGTCTTAAAATCTATTTTGCATCAAGCAATGAGAATTCTGTTTTGTACATTACTGGCTCTTTGTGGTATTATGTCTTTCATATATATCACCTCAAGTAACTCTCAAATTAGGAGTAGCGGTCGAGCCAGTGGAAAAGAATATTTCAAAATGAAAAAAACAAGGCACTCCGCATTATAAAATGGTGCAGAAGTGTGACAAAGAGAAGAGTAATTAGAAAGAGTTACTCCAAGTAAAATGAATCTTCTCTTTGTAGGGGATATATTCTTATTAAAAGTTGCAGAAAAATAAGGACTTGATATAGAGTTCCATCTGGTTCTATTTGACATGGGAATACAACAATATTTACTAGTTCATTTCAAAGAATATGTAGCAAGACTAAACAATCTATTTTTATTTAAAAAGAAAGAATGAATTTTACCATGATCATATCTATAACCAAACATGTGGGAAAATAAAACTATTAGAAAACTGTGTTTATTTAACATTCTGATAATACCCATATTAAGCATCTTTTGCACATTATACAAATAAAGCATATGATTGGACTTTTCTAATTTTTTTGTCAAATGTACTGATAATGTAGAAAATAAAACAAGAATTTATGAAATATTTCTTAAGAAAACAGTAATTCATTATCAACAACAGTAGTCATTTATAATTTAAAAGGCCACACATAGGTTCCTCGAAGAAATGTATATCAATGCACAGACATTATGGCCTTAATGATGTACTTTGAAAAATAACCAACCGCTGGTAGTCTGCTTTTATCTTTGGCTTTCAAAATATACCAGCACCATTCATAATACAAATGAGTTGATGAAGATTACACATCTATTATGTGTTGTTTACTTAAACATACTTTTCCTGATCACTTTTATAAGGTTCAAAGCAGTATGGTCCAAGTTGTATTTTTTTTTCTTTATTGAGACCTTCAATAAACATTTTAAATGGTTTCACTATCAAGAAAAGTATTTGAAAGGTTTACTCTAAACAGTGAGTGGTCTTCTATGTTATCTACAGAAAAAAAAGCTAATATCTCTAAATATGTTCTCTTATTCATATTTTAATATACATCTAAAATTTTGTTGACTTCTGTTTCTAGTATTTAATTTGTAATATAATCGTTGAAATATAATTTTGTGTATACACTAAAAGTTTCAAATTATTTCTCTTATGCATGTCTGTGCATGGAAACAGTGAGGTCCTAATGATGGTAATTGTTAATATTTATTGATTGCTTACAAAATGCCAGCTATCGTTAAAATGCCTTATAGTCACCTAAGTCCAGTACATTCCAATAAACTTCTGGGGCATATGTAATTTACTTTCCCATTTCTTAGACAAAAATTAACAGAAATATGGTGATGTTCAAATATTTTGCACCTGGTTAAAAACAAAGGAAATCATAGAGATGGAGTTCTAATCAATGTGTGTTCAGAACTGTGTGTACCTATAGTAAAATCTTGTTTTGATTCTACATTAGCCAAAATACAAAAAAGAAAAATAACCTGCAAGGAAAATTAGTTTCTCTAGCCATTTACTTATGTGAATAAAATATGTCTACACCTTTCTCTTCAGATAAACTCTGAAAAATGTAGTCAATAACCAAATCACATGTCACAGTAAATTGCTGTATCATTAAAGCATATTAAACACTAGCATGTGTAAACTAGTATAACATATCAAATACTTTTTTTGTGTGAGAGAGAGTATGAATGCATCAAGATTCTACTTTCAACTTCTTCTATCAGTTTTGTCCCATACCTCATATGAGCAAGTTCATGTGATACCTGTTTTTCTCTATCTGGATTATTAGCATTAATGGAGTGATATCTATCTTACTCTTTCTAAGTTGTCATAAATTACAGTATTTCAGTCTTATACTGCTAAAAGAATTTGTTATTTGATGGATCCATCATCTGGCTTCATTTCATAACCATTGTGAAATTGACTCCATCTAATGCCAATTGTGTATAAAGTTGCAGTGAGTGTGGCAGTGCAGATGTTACTTCAAAAATAACATTTTATTTGAGTATTCCTGATCTTCAAAGATGTGAAGGCATCCAAACATAAAATTACTACCATCATGGTTTTGAATGATGCCAAGCTTTTCTGTCCACAATATAAATAAATCCCTAAAGCTGCAAGCCAATTTTAAACCCTTCTTATCTTAAAACAAAGATACAATGTGTTAATCTTAACTAATATAATAATAGTTTACATAGAGAACAACTAAAATCTTCATACATAAAAAATAGTTGTATATCAATACACCTATACAAATATGCTTACATATATTTAACATGTAGAATATATTTTCATATATAGGACATATTTAAGGATTTACATAAGTATGTGATAATATATAACAATGTTACATATACGTACATAATAAAAGAACCAAAGGATAATTTTTTTCACTGAAGATTATTTTTATTTTCACTTCAAATGGATTCCAGTTCAGTCATCTGTCTGTACTTTTTTCTATCATTCATTCACTAGGGAAGAATATGCTGCTTTCAAATATCAGTGTGCATTTACACAGATATTTCCTTATTCACTATTACATATACCATAAGGTGCAACTACAAATTCTGTGAATTTAATAATATTTTAATTAAGATTTTATTTTTATATTAATTATAGTTTATTCACTTTGTATCCCAACTATAGCCCCCTCCTTCATTCCCTCCCAATCTCACGCTTTCTCCTTATCTCCTTCCATTCCCTCTCCAAGTCCACTGATAAGGGGAGGTCCTCATCCACTTCCCTCTGATCCTAGCTTAACAGGTATTATCAGGAGTGGATGCATTGTCCTCCTCTGTGGCCTGGCAAGGCTGCTCCCTGCTCAGAGTGTGGTGGTCATAGAGCCCAAAACTGAGTTCATGTCAGAGACAGTCTCCATTCCCTTTCCTAGGTAAAGCACTTGGAGAACTGAACTGCCATGGGCTACATCTGAGCATGGGACCTAGGTTATATCCAAGAATGGACCTTGGTTGGAGTATCAGTCATAGAAAAGACCCCTGTGCCCAGAAATGTTGGTTTTGTTGCTCTCCTGTCCTCTCCAGGTCCCACTATCCCCCCCCTTCTTTCATAGGATTCACTGCACTTTGCCCAAAGTTTGGTTAAAGATTCTCAACATCTGCTTTGATACACTGCTGGGTAGAATCTTTCAGAGGTCCTCTGTGGGAGGGTCCTGTCCTGTTTCCCGTTTTCTCCTTTTTTTTTTTCCAATGTTCATCCCATTTGTCTTTCTGAGTAGGGATTGACCATCTGAACCAGGGTCCTCCTTCTTGCTTAGCTTCATTAGGTGTACAGATTTTAGTATGCTTCTCCTGTATTATAGGTGTTGTATCCACTTATTAGTGAGTATATATCGTGTGTGTCGTTCTGCTTCTGGGATACCTCAATCAAGATGATCTTTTCTAGATCCCACCATGTGCCTGCAAATTTCATGGTTTCCTTGTTTTTAATTGCTGAGTAGTATTCCATGGTGTAAAAATACCACCATTTCTGTATCCATTCTTCCATTGAGGAACATCTGAGTTGTTTCCAGGTTCTGGCTATTACAAGTAAAGTTGCTAAGTTGCTAATCACATGGCTGAACAAATGTCGTTGTTGTATACTTGAGCATATTTTGAATCTATACCTAGGAGTGGTATAGCTGGATCTTGAAGAAGCTCTATCCCTAATTGTTTGAGAAAGCGCCCGAATGATTTCCAAAGTGGTTGTACAAGTTTACATTTCCACCAGCAATGGAGGAGGTTTTCCCTTTCTCCACATCCTCTCCAGCATGTGTTGTCACTTGAGTTTTTGATCTTGGCCATTTTGATGGGTGTAAGGTGAAATCTCAGGGTCGTTTTGATTTGTATTTCTCTGATGACTAAGGACATTGAGCATTTCTTTAAGTGTTTCTCTGCCATTCGATATTCCTCTACACTAAATTCTCTTTTTAGCTCTGTATCCTATTTTTTAGTTGGATTACATGATTGTTGCTTTTTAACTTCATTAGTTCTTCATATATTCTGGGTATTAACCTTCTGTCAGATATAAGATTGGTGAATTTTCTTTCCCAGTCTGTAGGCTGTCGCTTTGTTCTGATTACAGTGTCCTTTCTTTTAAAGAAGCTCTTCAGTTTCATGAGGTCCCATTTGTTGATTGTTGATCTTAGAGCTTGTGCTGTTGGTGTTCTGTTCAGGAAGTCTCCTGTGCCAATGAGTTCTAGACTCTTCCCTACTTTTTCTTCTAACCGATTTAGTTTATCTGGTTTTATGTTGAGGTATTTGATCCATTTGGACTTTAGTTTTGTGCAGGGTGGTAAATATGGATCTATTTGTATTTTTCTGCATGGAGATATCCAGTTAAAACAGAACCATTTGTTGAAGATGCTGTCTTTTTTCCATTGTATCATTTTGGCTTCTTTGTTTAAAATCAAGTATCCTTAGGTATGCAGATTTATTTCTGGGTCTTCTATTCAGTTCCATTGATACACCATTCTGTTTCTGTATCAATACCATGAAGTTTTTATTACTATTGCTCTGTAGTACATTTTGAGATCAGGGATGGAAATACCTCCAAAAGATTGTTGTACAGGATCGTTTTAGCAATTCTGGGTTTTTTTGTTTTTCCATATGAAGTTGAGAATTGTCCTGTAAAGAATTGTGTTGTTATTTTGATGGGAATTGCATTTAATCTGTAGAATGCTTTTGGGATGATGGCCATTTTCACTATGTTAAACCTACACATCATTGAACATGGGAGATCTTTCCATCTTCTGATATCTTCTTCTAATTATTTCTTCAGAGACTTGAAGTTTTGACAAATATTAAATCTACATTTTTTTAATTCTTTATTCTTTCGTATTACAAAGGAGATCAGTATTTTCTTGTTAAGATAATTTGTACAGCCATTTGTTCTGCACTCCTGCAATACCTGCATGTGTCAGGTAGGAAGGAGGCTGAACAGTGTAGTGAATTTAAGGGGAGCCTCTGCTGTATGGTACTGTCTCCTATGATTTTTAAATCATTTATGGATTACAGTTTTTTTATTTTTAATGCTTTTCTTTACAATTTATTTATTATATATCCTTATTGAAGCCCTCTCCCTCATTTCTCCCAGTCTAGCCCTACCTCCCCCTTCTGCTAGTCCACTAAAATGGGGAAATCTATTGCCATCTGCCCATAGCTTGTTAAAGTCTCATTAGGAGTGCTTGGATCCTCTTTCTCCGTGCCCAGGAAAGGCCACATCATCAGGGGCAAGTGATCATTGAGTAGTCAACCGAGTTCATGATAGATGCAGCCCCTTATTCCCTCACTAGGAGAGCCACATGGAAACTGAGCTGTCAATCGGCCACATCTGAGCAGAGGGTCTATGTCCTCTCCATGTATGGTCTTCTGTTAGAGCATCAGTCTCTGCAGGACCCCCTCCACTTAGATCCTTTATCTTTGTTGGTCTCCTTGTGGGGCTCCTGTCCCCTCCATATCCTTCTAATCTCACCCTCCACTTCCTGCATAAGATTCCCTGTGCTCTGCCCAAAGTTTGGCTGTTTGTCTCAGTATTTGCTTCGATCCCTTATTGGGTGACTCCTTTCAGAGGACCCTCTAAATTAGATTCCCCTCCTGTTTCCTCTCTTCTCCAACTTCAAGTTCCTATCCTGTTTGCTATTCTGAATGAGATTTAAGCATCCTCCCTAGGGTCCTCCTTAGTGTTTTGCTTCTTTAGCTCTTACCCACTTTTTCTTCCAACAGATTTGGTGTGTCTGGTTTTATGTCAAGATAGTTGATCCACTTGGACTTTAATTTTATGCAGGGTGATGGTTATGGTTCTATTTGCATTTTCCTTGTGGATTTCTGATTAGATCAGCACCATTTTTTGAAGATACTTTATTTCCATTGTATGGTTTTGGCATCTTTATAAAAAATCAGCTGTCCAGAAGTGTGTGGGTTTATTTGGGTCTTCTATTTTATTCCATTGATCCACCATTCTATTTCTATGCCAGTACTATGCAGTTTGTATTACTGTTGCTCTATAGTACAGCTTGAGATCAGGGATAGAGATGCCTCCAGAAGATCTTTTATTGTAGAGTTTATTTTGGCTATTCTGGATTTCTTGTTATTACATATGTGGTTGAATTTTCTTCCAATTTCTGTAAAAAATTGTGTTGGTAATTTGGTGGAAATTGCATTGAATCTGTACATTGCTTTTGGTAAGATAGCCATTTTTACTATGTTAATCCTGCCTAGCCATGAGCATGGGAGATCATTCCATCTTGCACAATTCAAAGAATCAGCAATAAACACCCCTTCAGCAAAGTGGCTAGATACAAAATTGCCTAAAAAAAAAACCACACACACACAAACAGTAGCCTTCCTCTTTATAAGAGACAAATGGGCTGAGAAATTAGGGAAACAACACCCTTCACAATAGCCACAAAAGACATAAAGTAACTTTGTGTAACTCTAACCAAGCAAGTCAAAGACTTGGATTTTTTTTTTATTTTATTAATTAAACTTTATTCACTTTGTATTCCCCCATAAGCCCCTCCACTCGCACCCTCTCTCCCCCTTCTTCACGCATGCCCCTCCCCAAGTCCACTGATAGGAGAGGTCCTCCTCTCCTTCCTTCTTACATTTTCTTAGAAGTATCAGTTCACTTTTCTCTAGGAAGCGTTTTAACTCCTTTTAGACAAGCTTTTGGTCATTTGTTTCATGCGTGAGGAGCTTAGAATTGGGCACTGCATTTTATAATATTAATAGTTGAACAAAATGAAATATCAAAAACTTCTCTATTCCTGAGAACAGTGAGATCATACAGGAAGCAATGTCTACCAAATTGGAGAGAAAGACTGATGTAGAGAGTCTCAATTTACCAGAGCAGAAATCACTACGGGAACCATATCCAGGGCAGCAAAACCAGCACAGCAGTGATAAATTACTTGAAGCTCAATGTGGACAAGTTTGAGAGTTAACAATTACAAGGGTGGTACTTACAAGAAAATTGACTTCCCCCCCCGCCTCAGTTTACTACTTCAAGCTCCAGCAGGGCCTCACAGTCAGTATCAGAGAAAAATCCTGCTATATTTCCAATGAGTAGAGGTTAAACATTTATACTTGTCCATAAAATTTTTATTCTAAATAAAGTCTGTCATTAAGTGCAGTGATTTTACAAGTGTCTGTTCTCAAGGACAAGCTAATCTTATTTGGTGAGAAATTAGAGCCAATCTTATTTGGTAAGAACAGGAATTACCCATGTCTAATGTCTGTAATCATTCTAAACTTGAAAAAGAAATGCAGATTCCATCTCCCACACTTATGCCATCATGCCAAAATGACAGAAAAATAATCCAAGCAGCTTCTCAGGGAAAGAGACCTACCATGACAGATACCTAATTGTGTCTTGCAAGTGTTTTCCTCCCCTATGTGTCTTACCAGTATATTATTAATGTCAAATTTACTAAAATGTGTTTCACTTATTATATCATGTCTAATTTCTATAAAAATTTCAAAGCTTGCTAAATGGCACAAAACACAACTTGAAGAGAATGAAAAAAAAATCACCAAGCCAGAGTCAACTATAACAAGAATACCACATTTACCAACTGCTTAATAATAGAATTAAAATAAATATCTGTAACCCGTTTCAGAAAATAGATGTAGAAAGTATTTCCATCTTACCTTATAATACCTACATTACTTTGATTAGGAAATAAAACAAAAAATACAGTAATAGAAAAAATAAAATATAGATTAGCAGTATATGAAGAACATTATAACCTGAGGCAGAGTAATATTGTGCTGGTTGTTCATGGCTGAATTTATATTGAAAAAAAATCAATTATTATAATTCACATTGAAAATATGAGAAAGAAAATCCATATACTTATATCAATAGATACATATAGAATATTTGAAAAATTCCACCACCAATGTTTGGGGATAAATATATCAGAAAAGAATACAGAAACATTTCTTGTCATTGGCAAAGAACTTTTAAAAGAAATAAAGTTTAATTAATAAAATTCATACTCATTGTTAAGAAGTTCAGAGTTTTCTCAGTAAGAGATCAGGACATATTAAGGATGACTCACTCACTAGAAATTTTCAAGATTATATTTGAATACCTAGCTAATGTAATAATACTACAAAAAGAAATTAAAGGAATAATATAAAACAAAGAAGAAATAAAATTGTCTTTGCTTACAGCAGATATTGTTGATTATTTAAAATAACATCAAAAAATAGGACACATCCTTTGAAACAAATAAGAGCAGCAACAACATAATACATATTTATTGTACAAACACATGAATTAATAGTAATCAAGTAAACAGTATAATTAAAAATATATTACTGTGTCAATTAACTTTTAAAAATGAAAATTTTAGCCATAAAATTAACATAATATGTCTTAAGATATATTTTAGGAAAATTACTGAGTTGTCATGATATATTTCAAAAATAACCAAAATGTAGGGTGATATGTTCTTAGATAATATTTTCAAAATATTACTTTTCCAAGTTTTAGTGATAGTTTCAAAATACATACAAATTAAAACCTCAGCAAGTTATTTTTAGATATGTAGAAATATGTTCTAATATATTGAATATACATCCTCTCAGTTCCTCACCATATCCACTCCCCTCCAGATTCACTCCCTTTCTGACTCTCCTTATAAAAGAATAGGCTTCTAGGAGATAACAACCAAAGGACAAAAGAAAATATAAGACGAAGCAGAAGTGTCATATTGAGGCTGAACAAGGCAACCCAACAGGAGGAAAAGAGTCCTGAAAGCAGTCACAAGAGTCAGAGGCCCACTCATTCTCACAGTCAGGAGTACCATAAACATTCTAATCTAATAGCTTCAATATATATACAGATGACTTTGTGCAGACCCATGCAGACCCTGTGCTTGTTGCTTTAGTCTTTGTGAGCTCATATTGGCTTTGCTTTGTGGATTCAGTGGGCTTTGTTCCCCTGGTGTTTTCCATCCCTTCTGGCACTTATCTTTTCTGACTCTTTTTTCACAGTGTTCCTTGGGCTCTGAGGGGAAGGATTTGATAGAGACATCATCATTTAGACTCTCTCTCAGCATAATGTCTGACTGTGTGTCTGCATCTGTTCCTATCTGCTGCTGCAGAAAGCCTCTCTGATGATGACTAGATAAGTCCTTGATCTATGAGTATAGTGGAATATAATTAGAAGTCAGACTTCTTAAACTATGCCTCACAATTTCATATGGGACCATATAACGAAATAAATGTGTTTTCAAGAATATTTAGTCAAAAGAAAATGTTTCTGGATGTAGACTGATGAAAAATGTTTTCAAATTTCAACACATAGTTAACCCAATGTCTCAGGCATTACTTATTCATATTTCATCACACAATTTTACCATCAATAGTATTCAATTTGTTACAGCACCATCCAACACTTGCAAACATTGTCTGAAAATGTCTCTGCTCATATTTGATAGTATTAAGTGCCAGGAATTGCAGTATTTTTATAATATATACACAATGTTTTCTGCTTTATAGAGACATAATTATTTAATGACTGAAAACACAAATTTCAATATTTTTCCTAATATAATTCCTCAGCATTCACTGAATCAATGTATCACTGGATTGTGTTTTGTCAGTTTATTTATCTTGGGGAAAATTACTGTTTTGTTACTGACTTGAATTTCATTAAAATCAATCATTAAATGCTGAAATAAGCATGAATGTACAAATATATCTATAGTATGCTGACCTACATTCCTCGTATATATCCTAGACTGACATAACTCAGAAACATTGTTCTATTTTTAGTTTTGTGGGAAACTCACCATTGATTTCCACTGTGGTTACATTGGTTTATATTCCTATCTGCAGTTAATAAGTGTTCTTCTTCTCCAGATCCTTATGATTTATTTTGGTTCTGAAAATTTTACAAATTATTTTAATTGTTATGTATATGCATGCTTTACTTGCATGCATGTCTGTGCAGTACCTGTGTACAGTTCCCATGGAGATATCCACAGTCTCTTTCTAGTAACATTATTGAATGTTCAAAAACAACAACAATAAAACAAAGAAAAAATGGTAAGTTGAGTGAAGTCAAGCAGGGTTCTGAGAACTGAGGTTTTGGAAAATAACATCATAACCTTTTATAAATCAAATGCACCACTGGTAGAATGCAGACAATTGTACTTACACAA
This sequence comes from Psammomys obesus, assembly GCF_907164565.1. Taxonomy (NCBI): domain Eukaryota; kingdom Metazoa; phylum Chordata; class Mammalia; order Rodentia; family Muridae; genus Psammomys; species Psammomys obesus. Next base: position 1,886,403 of record NW_026596427.1, on the reverse strand, counting down.
AAGTGTTGTGGAAAGAATTGAAAGGCATACTATATTTAATACTCAAAATCTCAGTTTGTTGTGGCGCTTCTAAGAGTAGCTAACTTTACAGCATGGACACAAACTATCAAAACAAATGGAATAATTTGGCTTCGTTAATTTTTTTGTTGTATGGCATTGAGTTAAATGCACATTTTATTCAGAAATATGTCTTATGTTAAAACTTTTAGAGGTGATTAAATTTTGATTATAACAACCCTTAAGTTTCACAATTTAAAAATATTTTCACAAGTCTATGATTAATTTGTCCCATTTAAAACTTTATTCTCAATAATATGCAGCATTAAATATAATCTGAATTTCACATGACATATTAGAAATTAGACTTTCAAATATTAAACTATGCAGAAAAAGTTAAGTTTCATAGCTGCTCAGGAACCTAAGCACATGGTTTATTATCCCTAAAAGTCCTTTTTGCAACTAATATTTTGAATACCCACCTATTAATAGTACATGTATTAAAAATATAGAAACGAGACGGACATAGAATTAAATGAAACTTTTACCTTTAACACTTTTCATGGAGTCATTTGCTGATTAAATTATTCCCTAAGCTTGCTTTTTCTCTTACTACATTAATCACTCATGAATTTAAATTAGAGGTATTTTGATAATTAGTAACTCATCACTTGTATCTACTGAGTAGTAAAATTTTTTATAGCAACTTGGCAATAGTGTGAATCTTCAAATAATTTATTTTTTCACATTAAACTCAGGAACTACAAATATCCAGCAAGATGTAATTCTGAATAATGATTCTTCAAAGGATGAAATATGATAGCTAAGTTAAGCCTTTTGTCCTGCATAGCAATACACAGTTATTATTTATATTTCCACCAGATCTACTACATCCTCCATGTGAATTCCTACATCTATTGAAGTGTTCAGTGTAATAGGAGAAAAAAAGAATCTAACTGGCATGTGCAAGATGGCTCAACAAGCAAAGGCATCTGCCAGCAAGCTTGCATACCTGACTTCAATTCTCTTTGTCCTAGTAAGACTACTCTGCCAGGGAGTTGATCAAACAGCAGGCAACGGAGTTCATGCCAGAGACTCTACCTGTTCCCATTACTAGGGCATCTACTTGGAAACTGAGAAGACTGTGGGCTTCATCTGATCATGGGAGTCTAGGTCTTCTCCATGCATGATCCTTGGTTAACTCATCACTTTCTGCAGCACAATCTGGGTCCAGAATTTTGGCTCTGCTGGACTCCTTCTGGAGCCCCTGTCCTCTCCTGTGATTTCTATCTCCAACTTCTTCCATAAGATTCCCTGTACTCTGCCCACAGTTTGGTTATGAGTCCCAGCATCTACTTCAATGCCCTGATGGAAAGAGTATTTCAGAGACCCACTGTGGAAATATCCTGTACTGCTCACTGTATTCTCCCACTTCTGATGTCTATCTTGTTTGCGCTTCTGAAGGAGGACTGAGCATCTTTCCTAAGGACTTTCTTGTTTAGCTTCTTTGGGAGGACAGATTTTAGTATGTTTATCCTATTTATATAACTAATATCCATTTTAAGTGAATATATATCATATATATTTCTGCGTCTGGGTTACCTCACTCAGGATGATCTTTTCTAGTTACATCAATTTCCCTGCAAATTTTATGATTTCCTTGTTTTTAATTGCTGCATAATATTTCATTGTGAAAATGTACCACAATTTCAATATCCATTCCTTGATTGAGTGACATCTAGGTTGTTTCAAGATTCTGTCTATATGAATAAACCTGTTATGAATATAATTGAGCAAATGCCTTTGTTGTATGGTTGAGCATCTTTCAGATAATATGCCTAGGTGTGGTATAGCTGAATCTTGATTTATCACTATCCTTAAATTCCTGAGAAAGTGACATATTGATTCCCAAAGTGGTTGTAAAAATGTACATTCCAACAAGCAATGGAAGATGGTTCCCTTTTCTCCACATCCCTCTCCAGCATGTGTTGTCACTTGAGATTTTGATCTTAGCTATTCTGATGGGTGTAATGTAGGAGGAATCTCAGAGTCATTTTGATCTGCATTTCCTTGCTACCCAAGGACACTGAACATTCTTTAAGTGTGTCTCTACCATTCAATATTCCTCTGTTGCAACTTCTCTGTTTATTTTTGTATCCCATTTGTAATTGGATTACTTGATTTGTTGCTGTTTAACTTCTTGAGTTCTTTATATATATTGGATATTAGTCCTCTGTCTAATATATGATATAGGGTTGGTGAAGATCCTTTCCCAATCTGTAGGCAGTTTTTTTTTTTTCTGATGATTGTGTCCTTTGCATTACAGAAGCTTTTCAGTTTCATGAGGTCCCATTTATTGATTGTTGCTCTTAGAGCCTGTACTGTTGGTGTTCTGTTCAGGAAGTTGTCTCCTGTGCCAATGAGTTCAAGGCCCTTCCACACTTTTTCTTCTATGTGGTTTAGTGTGTCTGGTTTTATATAGAGGTCTTTGATCCACTTGGACTTTAGTTTTGGGCAGGGTGATAAATATGGATCTATTTGCATTTTTCTACATGTATACATCCATTTAGACCAGCACCATTTGTTGAAGATGCTGTCTTTTTTCAATTGAATAGTTTTGGCATCTTTCTAAAAAATCAGGTGTCCATAAGTGTCTGGATTTATGTCAGGGTCTTCTATTCGATTCCATTGTTTCACCAGTCTGTTTCTATGCCAGTACAATGCAGTTTTTAGTATTGTTGCTCTATAGCATAGCTTGAGATAAGGGATGGAGATACCTCCTGAAGATCTTTTACTGTAGAAAGGGAAATGCAAATCAAAACGACCCTAAGATTTCACTGTGCACCCATCAGAATGGCCAAGATAAAAAACTCAAGTGACAACACATGCTGGAGAGGATGTGGAGAAAGGGAAAACCTCCTCCACTGCTGGTGGGAATGTAAACTTGTACAACCACTCTGGAAAGCAATATGGTGCTTTCTCAGACAACTAGGGATAGCGCTTCCTCAAGATCCAGCTATAACATTCCTAGGCATATACCCAAAAGTGTCTCAAGTACACAATAAGGACATTTGCTCAACCATGTTTATAGCAGCCTTATTTGTAATAGCCAGAAACTGGAAACAGCCCAGATGCCCCTCGGTGGAGGAATGGATACAGAAATTGTGGTACATCCACACAATGGAATATTACTCAGCAATAAAAAAAAAACAAGGAAATCACGAAATTTACAGGTAAATGGTGGGAACTGGAAAAGATCATCCTGAGTGAGCTATCCCAGAAGCAGAAAGACACACACGGTATATATTCACTCATATAGACATATAATATAGGACAAACCTACTAAAATCTGTACACCTAAAGAAACTAGTCAAGAGGGAGGACTCTTGCTAAAATGCTCAATCCCTATCCAGAAAGGCAAAGAGGATGGACATCAGAAGAAGGAGAAAACGGGGAACAAGTCAGGAGCTTGACACAGCGGACTTCTGAAAGTCTTTGCCCTGCGGAGTATCAATGCAGATGCTGAGACTTATGGGCAACCTTTGGCCAGAGTGCAGGGAATCTTATGAAAGAAGTAGAAAACAGTAAGATCTGGAGAGGACAGGAACTCCACAAGGAGAGCAACAGAACCAAAAAAAAAATCTGAGCGCAGGGGTCTTTCCTGAAACTGATACTCAAACCAAGGACCATGCATGGAGATAACCTAGAACCCCTACACAGATGTAGCCCATGGCAGCTCAGTGTCCCAGTGGGTTCCATTGTAATAGGAACAGGGACTGTCTCTGACATGAACTGATTGGCCTACTCTTTAATTACCTCCCCCTGAGGGGGATGCAGCCTTAACAGGCCACAGAAGAAGACAATGCAGCCACTCCTGATGAGACCTAATTGACTAGGATCAGAAGGAAATAAAAGAAGACCTCCCCTATCAGTGGACTTGGGGAGAGGCATGCATGCAGATGGTGGAGGAAGGGAGGGATTAGGACAGGAGGAGGGATCGAACCACGGGGGGGGGGTACAAATGAATAAAGTGTAATTAATAATTAAAAAAATTCTTGATTTATTTATATATTCTGGATATTAGCCTTCTGTCAGATGTAGGATTGGTGAAGATCCTTTCCCAGTTTGTAAGCTGTTGTTTGTTTTCTCTTTTAACAGTGTTCTTTGCTTTACAGAAACTTTTCAGTTTCATTAGTTCCCATTTATTGATTGTTGGTCTTAGAGCCTGTGCTGTTGGTGATCTGTTCAGGAAGTTGTCTCCTGTACTAATGAGTTCAAGGCTTTTCCCAACTTTTTCTTCTAACAGATTTAGTATGTTTATTATAGAGCAACAGTAATAAAAATGGCATTGTTCTGGCATAGAAACAGATTCGTGGACCAGTGGAGTCCAATCGAAGACCCAGAAATAAATGACACAACTACAGATACTATATATTTTTACAAAGAAGCTAAAACCATACAATAAAAAAAGATAGCTTCTTCAACAAATGGTGCCAGTCTAACTATATGTTTATATGTACAAAAAATCAAACACATCCATATTTATTACCCTGCACAAAAGTAAAGTCCAAGCAGAGTAAAGACCTCAGCATAAAGCCAGTCACACTAAAACTTTCTCCTTTTTATTTCACATTTTTCTCCAATACTACCTTACATTAGTATGATATGTTTGTTTCAGTTGTTGAGCCAATACTATAAACTAAACACCAAAGACTATGGTTCACTTCATGTGCTATACGGTCTTTTATTTCTGACAGATACATATTATGTTTTAATATCAGAATGGTGTTACTGCTGTAAAGAGCTACCATGTTCTACTTGTAATCCAATCTTCTTATCATTCAAATTTTGCAACTCTTGTATCAGCACAGTTTTTATACTTGTTCCAGAATGTTATATACTTGAAATCATACAGTACGTACATTTTCCTTCCTTGAATTAACAATTTGTATTTAATGTTTTCCTTTGTATTAATTATTTGATATTCGATTTATTTTCTTATTCATTGTCTTGCATTATGAGTAAGTTTTACATAGTTTAAAAACTATTAATTAAAAGACAGATTCTGCTTTGGTTTTTCCACTTTTGGCAAGTATTAATGAAAACATAAATATTTGTGTGTAGGAATTTGTTTGAACAAAAGCAGTCATTCCATTTTGGGTAAATAATTATGAATGTGATTAAAAGGTCATACTGGGAGAGCATGGTTAGTTTTGAGTGTGTGTTTGTGTATGCCAGTCTAACTTTCTTCAGAGTAACATAGCTTTAAGCCATACTGCCTTACCACTTGCAGTATATGATGGCACGGTATGTTTTGATTCACATCCTTTTTGCTAACATTCATAGTTGTCAATAATCTAGATTTTAGTGATGTTTGTCAGGCTTTACATTAAACATTTAATAAATAGAAAATTTATGCCAAAGATACACTTTTCGTTGTATTTTTATCTTAATTATTTTTATTTTAATTTTACTTTTTTATATTACTTACAGTTTATTCACTTGATATCCCAGCTGTAGCACCCTGCATTAGTTCCTCCCAATCCCACCCTTCCTCTCTCTTCTACTCCTATGGCCCAATCCCAGTCCACTGATAGGGGAGGTCCTCCTCCACTTCCCTCTGACCCTAGCTTATCAGGAGTCATGAGGACCGGTTGCATTGTCTTCCTCTGTAGCCTAATAAGGCTGCTCTCCCCTCAGGAGGAGATGATCAAAGACTCAGCCACTGAGTTCTTGTCAGAGAAAGCCCCTGTTCCCCTTGCTAAGGAAACCACTTAGAGACTACATGGGCTACATCTGGGAAGAGTCCTAGGTTTTCTCCATGCATGGTCTGTAATTGGAGTATCAGTCTCAGAAAATACCCCTGGGCCAGATATTTTGTTTCTGTTACTATCCTTGTGAAGATTCTGTCCCCTCCTGGTCTTTCTATCTTGCTCTTTTCATAAGATTCCCTGCACTCTGCCCAAAGTTTGGCTATGAGCCTCATCATCTACTTTGATACACTGCTGGATAGAGTCGTTCGAAGACCCTCTATGGTAGGCTCCTATCCTGTTTCCTGTTTTCTCCCTCTTCCAATGTGCATCCCATTTGCCTTTCAGTGGGAGGATTGATCATCTTAACCAAGGCCCTCCTTCTTGCTTAGCTTCTTTAGGTGTACAGATTTTAGTACGTTTATCTTATATTATTAATATATTATATATACTATTCTATATGCTAATATATACTATATTATATTAATAATATCGACTTATAAGTGAGTATATACCATGTGTGTCTTTCTTCTTCTGGGATACCTCACTCAGGATGATCTTTTCTAGATCCCACTACTTACCTGCAAATTTCATGATTTCCTTGTTTTTAATTGCAGAGTAGTATTCCATTGTGTAAAAGTACCACAATTTCGGTATCCACTCCTCCTTTAAGGGACATCTGGGTTTTTTTTTTTTCCTGGTTCTGGCTATTATGAATAAAGCTGCTACAAACATGGTTGAGCAAATGTCTTTGTTGTGTACTTGAACATATTTTGAATATATGCTTAGGACTGGTATAGCTGGATCTTGGGAAAGCACTATTCCTAATTGTCTGAGAAAGTGCCAGATTGATTTCCATAGTAGTTGTACAATTTTACTTTCCCACCAGCAATGGAGGAGGGTTCCCCTTTCTCTACAACCTCTCCAAAATGTGTTGTCACTCCTTCAGCTGATAAACACCTTCAGCAAAGTGACTGGATACAAAATTAATTCAAAAAAATCAGAAGTAGTCTTGTACACCATAGACAAAAGGGCTGAGAAAGAAATTAGGGAAACAACACCCTTCATAATAGCCACTAATAACAAAAAGTGCTATTGCGTGACTTTAACCAAGCAAGTGAGAGACCTGTTTAAAAACAACAACAACAACAACTTCAAGTCTCTGAAGAAAGAAATTGAAGAAGATAACAAAAGATGGAAAGGTCTCACATCCTCATGGATCGGTAGGATTAACATAGTGCAGATGACCTCCCTGCCAAAAGCAATCTATGTCAATGCAATTCCCATCAAAATACCAATACAATTCTTTAGAGAACTGGAAGAACAATTCTCAATTTCATATGCGAAAACAAAAAACCCAAAATTGCCCAAATGATCCTGTATCCAACAGATGGTCTGGAGGTATCTTCATCCCTGATCTCAAGATGTTCTACAGAGCAAGAGTAATAAAAACTACATAGAAACATAGAATGGTGGGTGAATGGAGTTGAATAGAAGAGCCAGAAATGAAATCTTTTGACAAATAATCCAAAACAATACTATGGAGAAAAGACAGCATTTTCAACAAATGGTGCTGGTATAACTGGATGTTTATATGTATAAAAATGCAATTAGATACATATTTCTCACTCTGAACAAAACTGAAGTTCAAGTGAATTGAAGACCTCAACATAAAATGAGACACACTAAACCTGTTAGAAGAAAATGTGGGGAACAGCATGGATCTCATTGACAGAGGAGACAACTTTCTGAACAGAACACCAACAGTACAGGGTCTAAGATCAATAATCAATAAATGGGACCTCATGAAACTGATAATTTTCTGTAAAGCAAAGGACACTGTCATCAGAACAAAAGGACAGCTTACAGACCAGGAAACGATCTTCACCAACCCTATATCTGACAGAGGGCTGATAGCCAGAATATATGAATAACTAAAGAAGTTAAAAAGCAACAAATCAAGTAATCAAATTAAAAAAAAATGGGGTAAGAAGCTAAACACAGAATTCTCAACAGAGAAATAGCGAATGCCAGAGAAACACTTAAAGAAATGATCAGCATCCTTAGTCATCAGGAAAATGTAAATCAAAATGACCCTGAGATTTCACCTTACACTTATCAGATAATCTAAGATCAAAACACCAGTGACAACACATGCCATACCCATTTTTTAATTGGATTACTTATTTGTTGCTTTTTAACTTCTTGAGTTCTTTATGTATTTTGGATATTAGCCCTCTATCAGATATAAGATTGGTGAAGATCCTTTCCTAGTCTGTAGGCTGTCGTTTTCTTCTAATACATTCTTTTGTGTTTTGATGCTTAATGCTCATACAGAAGGGCAAACAGGATAGACATCAGAAGAAAGAGAAGTTAAGGAACAGGATAGGAGCCTACAACAGAGGACCTCAGAAATATTCTAACCCACATAGTATCAAAAGCAGATTCTCAGACTCATAGCCAAACATTGGGCAGAGTGCAGGGAGTCTTATGGAAGAAGGAGAGATAGAAAGACCCAGAAGGGACACGGGTTTCATAAGACCATCAGAGTTAAAATTCTGGAGACAGGGTACCTAGTAGCAACTGATAAATCAACCAAAGACCATGCATAGAGAGAACCTAGATCAACTGCTCTGATGTAGCTCATGGGCAGCTCAGTCTCCAAGGGTGCTGCTCCCTAGTATGGGGAAGAGAAGTCTCTGGTATGAAGTGACTTACCTGTGTTTTAATAAAATCCCCTGTCAGGGTGGCCTTACTAGGTCACAGAGAAAGTCGAACCAGACAGTCCTCATGTGTCCTGATATGTTAGTGTCAGATAGTAGGGTAGGAGGACCTCCTCTATCAATGGAATAGGGGTGGGGGATGGGGAAGAAGAGGGAGTGAGGGTGGGACTGGAAAGAGATGAGGGAGTAGGCTTCAGCTGGGATACACAGTGCATAAATTGTAATAAATAATAGTAAAAATAGTAATATTTTTAAAAGAGTATTTACAAAAGACTCATAGCATCATTGATACACAATGAACAGTAATTTCACTGTACCATATATGTTCCTGAATATTATATTTCCCATACAGAAGATATAATATGCCAATTTTTCTTATATTTTAATATATTTACTTATTTTCTGTGCATTCACAGTGTAATCATACATATTAAATAATTTTCACATGCAAAACTATTGAATGAAAAATACAGTTACAGTAGGAATTAAATTAAAAAAATAGTAATAGAGCATATCAGAAAAAGAAGAAACTCTATTTGTTATGCTATTGTTTGTAAATGACACTTGCTATTCCTAAGTTGCTATGTCAACAAAAATACCAGTTTTTGCTTCATATTAAATATTAAATGTTTTTAAATAATCTTTACATTGCTTTTCTTTTTTAATTTATATATTATTTATTTATTATCTATTATTTACATTTATTTATTTATTATTTATTACAATCTATTCACTTTATATTTCTGCTCCCTTTCTCTTTTCCTTGCAATCTCACCTTCCCTCCCTCTTGTCTTCCTATGCCTCTACCATAATCCACTGATATGGGAGGAACTCCTCCCTTCTGTCTGACCCTAAAGTCTCAAGTCTCATCAGTGCTGGCTGCGCCAACTTATTCTGTAGCCTGGAAAGGCTGCATCCCCTAGGGGGAGGGATCAAATAGTGTGCCACAGTGTTCATGTCAGAAACAGCCCCTACTTCCCATATTAAGAGAACTATTTGGAAACAGAGCAGCCTCTGGGCTTAATCTGAGCATGGGTTCTAGGTCCTCTTTATACATGGTCTTTGTTTGGAGTGTTGGTCACTGCATGACCACCTGGGACCAGGCTTTTTTTTTTTTTTTTTTTTTTTTTGGCTATTGTAGAGTTTCTGTCACCTCCAAGTCTTTTTATCTTCTATCTCTTCCTACTTTTATAATATTAGCTGCACGCTGCCAGAGTTTTGCTGAGTCTCAGGATCTGCTTCCATATCCATATTCTGTTGGGAAGAGTCTTTCATAGGCCCTCTGTGGACAGGCACTGCCCTGTTCCCCGTCTTCTCCTACTTCTAATGTCTATCCGTTTTACCCTTCTGAATGAGGATTAAGCCTCTCCCCTGTGGTCCTCCTTGTTGCTTACCTTCTTTAGGAATATAGATTTTAGTATGTTTGTTCTGTAATATATGGCTAATATCCATTTAAAAGTATGTATAGAACATGTGTGTCTTTTTGCCTCCAGAGACTGATGAATCAACTAAGAACCATGCATGAAAAGGACCTATATGCCCTGCTGAGATGTAGCTTATGGACAGCTCAGTCTCCATGCAGGATCCCTGTGGAGACCTGACAGTCTCTTCCATGAACTTAGTTGCCTACTCTTTGATCACCTACCCTGATGAGGTGGTCTTACTAGATCACAGAGAAAGAAGATCTCAACAGTCCTGATGAGACCTGATAGGCTTGAGTCAAATAGTAGAGGAGGAGGAACTAGTGGACTAGAGGAGTGAAATGGGGGTGGAAGAGGGAAGAAGTATGGGACCAGAAGAAGATAAAGGAGTGGGTTTCAGCTGGGATACAAAGGGAATAAACTGTAATTATTAATAATAAAAACAGTAGTAATAAAGATAAAATTAAAAATAGGGAATGAAACTAAAAACATCATTTTCAAAAGATTATTTCTGGATGGTTGAGAAACATTTTTAAAATGTCTGACAGATGGCTAATATCCAGAATATATAGAGAACATAAGACATTAAACATGAAAGAGCCAAGTAATCCAACTAAAAAACAAAAGGGGGTGCAGAGTTAAACAGAGAATTCTTTTTTTTCAAGCCATTCACTGCCATTTATTCAGAAGCAGGTTTGTTTCTCAGACCAGAAACCAATCAACCCACAAACCCAAATACTCAGAATAAGAAGCATGCCATGGATTTCACACTTTCAGTATTGCATGCATTCTATTTTTTTTAATTTTATTTTTCTTTTTAGTTACATTTTGTTAATTCTGTGTCCCGCTCCCTCATTCTATCCCCAACCCCACACTCCCTCCCTGGTCTCCTCCCTGCCCTTTCCAAGTCCACTGATAGGGGAGGACCTCCTCCCCTTTCATTTGACCCTGTTTTATCAGGTATCTTCAGGACTGGCTGCAAAGTCTTCTTCTGTGGCCTAACAGGACTGCTCCTCCCCTGGGGGGTATCAAAGAGCCTACCCTTAAGAACCTGTTAGAAATAGTCCTTGTTTCCCTTACTTTGGAAAACTACTTGGTTACTGAGCTACCACGGGCCACATCTGAGCAGAAGTTCTATGTTATATCCATAGATGGTCCTTGGTTGAGTGTCAGTCTCAGAAAAGACCCTGTGCCTGGATATATTTGGTCCTTGTAGAGCTCCTATCCTTTCCATATCATACTAATTCTCCTTCTTTCATGATTCCCTGCACTCTGCTGAGGTTTTGGTTATGAGTCTTAGTGTCTGCTTTGAAACACTGCTAGGTAGAGTCTTTCAGATGCCTTTTGTGGTAGACTCCTGTCGTACGTTCAGTGCACATCCTATTTGTCTTTCTAAATGAGGATTGATCATCTTCGCCTGTGTCCACTTTCTTGATTATCTTCTTTAGGTGTGTAGATTTCATTATGTTTATCATATCTTGTAGGTCTATATAAGCGAGTATATACCATGTTTGTCTTTCTCCTTCTGGGATACTTTACTCAGAATGATCTTTTCTAGATCCCACCACTTGCCTGCAAATTTCATGATTTCCTCATTTTTGATTGCTGAGTAATATTCCATTGTGTAAAAATACCACAATTTCTGTATCCATTCTTCTGTTGATGGACATCTGTGTTCTTTCCAAGTTCTGGCTATTACAAATAAAGCTGCTACAAACATGGTTGAACAAATGTCATTGTTGTGTACTTGAGAAAATTTTGGGTATATACCTAGGAGTGGTATAGCTGGGTCTTGAGGTAACACTACTTCTAGTTGTCTGAGAAAGCGCCAGATTGACTTCCAAAGTGGTTGTACCAGTTTACATTCCTACCAGCAATGGTGGAGGGTTCCATTTTCTCCACAACCTCTCCAGCATGTGCTATCACTTGAGTTTTTCATCTTGGCCATTCTGATGGGTGTAAGGTGAAATCTCAGGGTCGCTTTGATTTGCATTTCCCTAATGGCTAATGAGGTTGAGCATTTTTTTTTTTTTTTTTTTTTTTTTTTTTTTTTTTTTTTTTATTTTTAGTTACATTTTCTTAACTCCGTGTCCCAGCTGTATCCCGCTCCCTCATTCCCTCCCCAACCCCACACTCCCTCCCTGGTCTCCTCCCTGCCCCTTTCCAAGTCCCCTGATAGGGGAGGACCTCCTCCCCTTTCATCTGTCCCTGTTTTATCAGGTATCTTCAGGGCTGGCTGCAAAGTCCTCCTCTGTGGCCTAACAGACTGCTCCTCCCCTGGGGGGAGGTGTCAAACAGCCTGCCCTTGAGATCCTGTTAGAAATAGTCCGTGTCCCCCTTACTTTGGAAAACTACTTGGTTACTGAGCTACCACAGGCCACATCCGAGCAGAAGTTCTAGGTTATATCCATAGATGGTCCTTGGTTGAGTTTCAGTCTCAGAAAAGACCCTGTGCCCAGATATATTTGGTCCTTGTAGAGCTCCTATCCTTTCCATATCATACTAACTTCCCTTCTTTCATATGATTCCCTGCACTCTGCCGAGGGTTTGGTTATGAGTCTTAGTGTCTGCTTTGAAACACTGCTAGGTAGAGTCTTTCAGATGCCTTTTGTGGTAGACTCCTGTCATAAGTTCAAGGCACATCCCATTTGTCTTTCTAAATGAGGATTAATCACCTTCGCCTGTGTCCACTTTCTTGATTATCTTCTTTAGGTGTGTAGATTTCATTATGTTTATCATGTCTTGTAGGTCTATATAAGCGAGTATATACCAAGTTTGTCTTTCTCCTTCTGGGATACTTCACTCAGAATGATCTTTTCTAGATCCCACCACTTGCCTGCAAATTTCATGATTTCCTCCTTTTTGATTGCTGAGTAGTATTCCATTGTGTAAAAATACCACAATTTCTGTATCCATTCCTCCGTTGATGGACATCTGGGTTGTTTCCAAGTTCTGGCTATTACAAATAAAGCTGCTACGAACATGGTTGAACAAATGTCCTTGTTGTGTACTTGAGCAAATTTTGGGTATATACCTAGGAGTGGTATAGCTGGGTCTTGAGGTAGCACTACTCCTAGTTGTCTGAGAAAGCGCCAGATTGACTTCCAGAGTGGTTGAACCAGTTTACATTCCCACCAGCAATGGAGGAGGGTTCCCTTTTCTCCACAACCTCTCCAGCATGTGCTATCACTTGAGTTTTTCATCTTGGCCATTCTGATGGGTGTAAGGTGAAATCTCAGGGTCGTTTTGATTTGCATTTCCCTAATGGCTAATGAGGTTGAGCATTTCTTTAAGTGTTTCTCTGCCATTCGATGTTCCTCTTTCGAGAATTCTCTGTTTAGCTCTGTTCCCCATTTTTTAAGTGGATTACTTGGTTTGTTGCTTTTCTGCTTCTTTAGTTCTTTATATATACTTGATATTAGCCCTCTGTCAGATAAAGGGTTGGTGAAGATTCTTTCCCAATCTGTAGGCTGTCTATTTGTTTTGATGACAGTGTCTTTTGCTTTACAGAAGCTTTTCAGTTTCATGAGGTCCCATTTATTGATTGTTGCTCTTAGAGCCTGTGCTGTTGGTGTTCTGTTCAGGAAGTTGTCTCCTGTGCCAATGAGTTCTAGGCTGTTTCCCACTTTTTTTTCCAGCTGATGTAGAGTATCTGGTTTTATGTTGAGGTCCTTGATCCACTTGGACTTTAGTTTTGTGCAGGGTGATAAATATGGGTCTATTTTCATTTTTCTGCATGTAGACATCCAGTTGGTCCAGCACCATTTGTTGAAGATGCTGTCTTTTTTCCATTGAATGGATTTGGCTTCTTTGTCAAATATTGAGTATTCATAGGTGTGTGGGTTTATTTCTGGGTCTTCTATGCGATTCCATTGATCCTCCTTTCTGTTTCTATGCCAATACCATGCAGTTTTTATTACTGTTGCCCTGTAGTACAGCTTGAGATCGGGAATGGAGATACCTCCAGATGATCTGTTGTTGTACAGAATTGTTTTGGAGATTCTGGGTTTTTTGTTTCTCCATATGAAGCTGAGAATCTTTTTTTCAAGGTCTGTAAAGAATTGAGTTGGTATTTTGATGGGAATTGCATTGAATCTGTAAATTGCTTTTGGCAGGATGGCCATTTTCACAATGTTAATCCTACCAATCCATGAGCACGGGAGATCTTTCCATCTTCTGAGATCTTCTTCAATTTCTTTCTTCAAAGACTTGAAGTTTTTCTCAAACAGGTCTTTCACTTGCTTGGTTAGAGTCACACCAAGGTACTTTATGTTATTAGTGGCTATTGTGAAGGGTGTTGTTTCCCTAATTTCTTTCTCGGCCTTTTTGTCTTTGGTATACAAGAGGGCTTCTGATTTTTTTGAGTTGATTTTGTATCCTGCCACTTTGCTGAAGGTGTTTATCAGCTGAAGAAGTTCTCTGGTTGAATCTTTGGGTTCGCTCATGTATACTATCATATCATCTGCAAATAGTGACACTTTGACCTCTTCCTTTCCGATTTGTATCCCCTTGATCTCCTTTAGTTGTCTTATTGCTCTGGCTAGGACTTCAAGTACAATGTTAAAGAGATATGGAGAGAGTGGGCAGCCTTGTCTTGTCCCTGATTTCAGTGGGATTGCTTTAAGTTTCTCTCCATTGAGTTTGATGTTGGCTATAGGCTTGCTGTATATTGCCTTTACTATCTTTAGGTATGTGCCTTGTATCCCTGATCTCTCCAAGACTTTAAACATAAATGGGTGTTGGACTTTGTCAAATGCTTTTTCAGCATCTAAGGAGATGATCATGTGGTTTTTCTCCTTCATTTTGTTTATGTGGTGGATTACATTGATGGATTTCCGTATGTTGAACCACCCTTGCATTCCTGGGATGAAGCCTACTTGATCATGGTGGATGATATCTTTGATGTGTTCTTGGATTCGGTTTGCAAGTATTTTATTGAGTATTTTTGCATCAATGTTCATAAGAGAGATAGGTCTGAAGTTCTCTTTTTTGGTTGGATCTTTGTGTGGTTTAGGTATCAAAGTGACTGTGGCTTCATAGAATGAGTTTGGTAGTGTTCCTTCTGTTTCTATTTTATGGAATAGTTTGAGGAGAATTGGTGTTAGTACTTCTTTGAAGGTCTTGTAGAATTCTGCGCTGAAGCCATCTGGTCCAGGGCTTTTTTTGGAGGGGAGACTGTTAATGACTGCTTCAATTTCCTTGGGAGATATAGGACTATTCAGTCTTTCTACCTGATCTTGACTTAATTTTGGTAGATGGAATCTGTCAAGAAAGTTATCCATTTCATTTAGATTTTCAAATTTTGTGCCATATAGGCTTTTGTAGTATGACCTAATAATCGTTTGGATTTCCTCAGTGTCTGTAGTTATGTCCCCATTTTCCTGTCTGATTTTGCTGATTTGTATGGTTTCTCTCTGCTTTTTAGTTAGTTTGGCTAAGGGTTTGTCTATCTTGTTGATTTTCTCAAAGAACCAGCTTTTTGTTTCATTGATTCTTTGGATAATTTTATTTGTTTCTAATTGATTGATTTCTGCCCTTAGTTTGATTATTTCCAGCCGTCTGCTCCTCTTGGGTGTATCTGCTTCTTTTTTTTCTAGGTTTTTCAGTTGGGCCATTAAGTTGTTTGTATGTGATGTTACGGATTTCTTCTTGTAGGCACTTAGTGCTATAAATTTTCCTCTGAGCACTGCTTTCAATGTGTCCCATAAATTTGGGTATGTTGTGCCTTCATTTTCATTGAATTCTAGAAAGTCTTTAATTTCTTTCTTTATTTCTTCCTTGACCCAGCTGTCATTGAGTAGTAAGTTGTTCAGTTTCCATGTGCGTGTCGGCTTTTTGTTGTTTCTGTTGTTGTTGATGTCCAGCTTTAGTCCATGGTGGTCAGATAGTATACAAGGGATTATTTCAATCCTTTTGTATCTGTTGAGGCTTGCTTTGTGACCAACTATATGGTCTATTTTGGAGAAGGTTCCGTGTGGTGCTGAAAAGAAGGTGTACTCTTTTGAGTTTGGGTGAAAAGATCTGTAGACATCTATTAGGTCCATTTGATTTAGGGATTCTGTGAGTGCTTTTATTTCCCTATTTGGTGTCTGTCTGGTTGATCTGTCCCTTGATGAGAGTGGGGTGTTGAAGTCTCCCACTATTAAGGTATTAGGATCAATGTATGATTTAAGCTTTAATATTGTTTCATTTACGAATGTAGGTGCTCTTGTATTTGGGGCATAGATATTCAAAATTGTGATGTCCTCTTGTTGGATTTTTCCTTTGATGAGAATATAGTGGCCCTCCTTATCTTTTTTTGATTAACTTGGGTTGAAAGTCTATTTTATTAGATATTAGGATGGCTACTCCAGCTTGTTTTCTGGAACCATTTGCTTGAAAAACATTTTTCCAGCCCTTTACTCTGAGGTAGTGTTTATCTTTGTTGCATAGGTGTGTTTCTTGGATGCAACAGAATGTTGGGTCCTGTTTCCGTAACCATTCTGTTAGCCTGTGTCTTTTTATTGGTGAGTTGAGTCCATTAATATTGATAGATAATATTGACCAATGCATGTTAGTTCCTTTTGTAATGGAGTCGATGATCTTACCTTGTTTCATTGCTTGTTTTCTTTTCATTTTTGTTGGGATGTTATCTGTATGCCCTGTTTTCTTGGGTGAATTCGTTTTCGTTGGATTGGAGTTTTCCTTCTAGTATCTTCTGTAGGGTTGGTTTGCTGTATAGATATTGCGTAAATTTAGTTTTGTCATGGAATATTTTGTTTTCTCCATCTATGTTGATTGAAAGCTTTGCAGGGTATAGTAGTCTCGGTTGACATTTGTGATCTCTTAGAGTCTCCATGATGCTTGCCCAGGCCCTTCTGGCTTTCATAGTTTCTGATGAGAAGTCTGGTGTGATTCTGATAGGTCTACCTTCATATGTTACTTGGCCTTTTTCCCTTGCTGCTTTTAATATCTTTTCTTTGTTCTGTAGATTTAGTGTTTTGACTATGATGTGACGTGATGTGTTTCTTTTCTGGTCTAGTCTATTTGGTGTTCTGTAGGCCTCTTGTATATTTATGGACATCTCTTTCTTTAAGTTGGGAAAATTTTCTTCTATGATTTTTTTGAAAATATTTTCTGGACCTTGGAGCCTGGAGTCTTCTTTTTCATCAATTCCTATTATTCTTAGATTTTGTCTTTTCATAGCATCCTTGATTTCTTGGATATTTTGTGATTGGAATTTTTCTGATTTTACTTTTTCTTTGAGAGAAGTATCAATTTCTGCAAGTGTGTCTTCAGCTCCAGAGATTCTCTCTTCCATCTCTTGTATTCTGTTGGTGATGCTTACTTTTGTGGTTCCTGATCTTTTCTCCAAGTTCTCCAGCTCAAGAGTTTTCTCATTTTGTGTTTGCTTTATTGATTCTAATTCTGTTTTCATGCCTTGCACCATTTCTTTTATGTGTTTGAATTTGGATTCCTGTCTCTCTACGATGGACTCTATTTCTTTGTTCATTTCCTTTTTGTATGCCACTAATTTTTTCTCTACTTGTGCCTCTATTTGTTTGGCTATGTTTGCCTGTGTTTCTTTAAGGGTTTTGTCTATTTCTTCTTTCTTTACCTCCAATTGACTGGCCAACTCTTTGAAAGATTTGTTCATTTCCTCCTTATAAGCCTCAAATAATTGAGCAAGCATGGCTTTAAGGTCATTTTCCTGTGCTTCTGATGAATTGGAGTATCCATCGATTTTGGGGTTTGCTGGTGAAGTCATGATGTCCTGATTTATGTTGGAAGTGTTCTTTCGCCTACCCCTGGCCATTGGCTTGTCTGAGACCTTCCCAGTTTGTTTTTGGATTCTGCCGATCAGACTGGTACTGTCTCTCTCTCGAGTCTGGAGAATTCTTCAGGAAGTTGAGAGAGGTCCCGTGTTCTTAGCGTATGCTGAGGACTAGCTGTACCTGTGGGAGGAAAGTACGCAGGCGCAAACAGAGGCAAATGCAAGCGTGCGTGCGTGTGTGTGTATATGTGTGTGTGTGTGTAAGTGGGTGTGGGCGTGTGTCTCGAGGGACAGAGTGATGGCTAATGTTGAACCCTTGAGTGTGTGGGAGGGGCTCTGCAATGTATATGTCGCAGGCGCTAGTGATGATCGCAGCGCAATTTCTGGCATTAACTGCCTTAACTCCTCAATTAGACCCACAGAGCAGGAACTTCAATGTTCCAAGTGCCCCTCTGTTTCCCAAAGTGGGTATATGGGTGGGAGGGGGTTCGATGCCTGGCTTCTGTTTTAGCAGAACCCAGGATCAGTGGAGCTGCAGATTCTCAAGGGTGCACTCACTTACAGGCAGGACACTTGGCAGAGATCGGCGTATCTGGGCTCTCTGCTCTCTGGTTTGGCCCTGCTTCTTTGATGTGCTCCGCCAGTTCCGTGCTGCTGTCACTGCCAGGTTATGAGGTCTTGCTGCAGCTGGAGATTTCAGGGTGGTCACGTCAGTGGGAATCGGGGTAATCAGCCTTTCTGTTCTCTGGTTTGGCCCTGGTTAGTCTTAAACTGGAGGGCTGATGTGCCCCGCCAGCTCAGTGCTGCTCCGCCGCCAGGTTAGAAAGTCCCGCTGTAACTGGAGACTGGGTTGCTAGTCCAGATGCTTTCTGGGAAGTCCTGGGGTCTCTTTACTGTGCTCTCCAAGCTTCGGAGGCCCAGCGCCTGGTGTGTCTAGCTTGTATGGCGTTTTTGTCTGGTTTTGGTGATTATATAGCGAATTCTCTGTCACTGTGGGATTGGGCGGGCCGTACCAACAGTGATGGCGCTCCTGCGGAGCTAGTATGGCGTCTAGCAGACTCGGGCCCTGGGAGGATGGTGCAGCCGCCGCGAGTGAATCTGGGACTCCGAGACACAGTACTGCTGGCCTTTGCCGATAAAGGGCTTGGGGCTCCGCCTCAGTGGCTGCAGGCCCCAGGCAGTTAGGTCTGCGCTGAGAAAGGCGAGTCGGCTGTGCCTGTGCCGAGGAGGAGGGAGGTCTGGGGGAGGGGAGTGCCGAGAGATCAAAGGATCGTTTCTCACCTTCCCCAATCAAGTCCGTGGGTGACCCGAGACCAAGGTTTTCACCTCCTGCGATGTTCCCTGTTGTTTAGAAAGTCTCTCCGTTGTTTCCCTGGCTTCAGAAGTTCTTCCACACATCAGCTCAGAACTTTATCTCCTCCACAGCTCGGAAACTGTGTGTGCTAGTCGCCATCTTGGCTCCGCCCCCGAGGTTGAGCATTTCTTTAAGTGTTTCTCTGCCATAGGATAGAATTCTTAATAGAGAATATTGAATGAGAAATACTTAATGAAATGTTCAATGTCTTTAGTCATCAGGGAGATGCAAATCAAATTGCTTAAGAGATTCCCATGGGAAAATCACCATAAAATTTCTAGAACTCAGTGACTGACAATTGACTTCATTCTTTATAAAAACTGATGCCTCTTTTGTTCATCAATCAATCACATATTAGTGGATATATAGAATTTGGTTTTACATAATTTATTATGTGATCATTTGCTTCACCATTATGTTATACTTAAACAGAATCTTCAAAATGCTGCTTGAAAGTCTCTATTGGTTTTATATTACTAGTTACTTGATAAATCTATCTATCTATCTATCTATCTACCTACCTTTCTATTTTTCTATCTATCTATCCTAGGGTTATATCAGAAAATCCTTACTGTTAGTAGATTTTGTAGTATATTCTCTCTCTCTCTTCCTGTGTGTGTTTGTGTGTGTGTGTGTGTGTGTGCACATGCATACACAAATGTGCTTCAAATTTTAAGTAACAAGGCACCTTAATCTACTTAAATTTTATTTTATTTTTACTTATTATAATTTATTCATTTGTATCCCAGCTGTAGCCCCCTATTTTGTTCCCTCCTAAATCCACCCTCCCTTCTTCTGCTACTCTAATGCCCTCCCCCAGTCCATAATGACCCTAGTCTATCAGGTCTCATCAGGACCTCCTGCATTGTCTTCTTATGTGACTAAAAAGGCAGCACCCCGCCCTCAGGGGGAGGTAATCATAGACCCAGCCAATGAGTTCATGTCAGAGACAGCCCCCGCTACCCTTACTAGGGTACCCATTTGAAGACTGAGTTGACATAGGCTATATATTAGCAGCAGTCATCTCTATGTGTGGTCATCTCTATGTATGGTTCTTGGTGGGAGGAAGGGTATCTGCAAAGAACCCTGGGCCCAGAAGTTTGGGTTCTGTTGGTCTCCTTGTGGAGCTCCTCTCCCCTCCAGGTCTTTTTATCTCCCCCTTCTTCCATAAGGTTCCCTACACTCTGCCCAAAGTTTGGCTATGAGTCTAGCATCTGCTTCGATACCCTGCTGGGTAGAGTCTTTCAGAGGCCCTCTGTGTTATGCTTCTATCTTGTTCCCTGTTGTCTCCTACATAAGATGTATATTCCATTTGCCTTTCTGAGTGAGTCTTGAGTAACTTCCCTAAGGTCCTTCTTCTTGCTTAGCTTCTTTATGTGTACAGATTTTAGTATGTTTAGCCTATATTGTATATGTAATATTAACTTATAAGTAAGAATAATTGGAATCTATGAAGAAAACACACACAGAGTAGCTTCTGGAGATGGAAAACCAAGTGAAGAGCTCAGAAACCACAGAGGTGAGCATCACCAACCGAATATAGGTTGGTATATAGAAGAGAATCTCATGCGCTGAAGATAATTGAAAAAAAAAAATCAATACATCTCTCAAGAAAGACATAAAATCTGAAAAGGTTCTAAATAAATTTTTAGATAGTAGCTTACCAATCACATATTATTCAATGGTTTGTTCTACTTAAAAGAATAACGTGAATAATACTTCAAAAATATTTTATACAGTGATTGCTAACAGTCAACAACACATTATGGTAATATATTCTGTATAACAATTTTTTATATTGCCACATTCAATTTCAAAGGGTAATGTGACTTATAGAAGGTTACAAATTACATCAACATGATAATGTTGATTATACACATTAACGCTTAGCTTTGGCAAGACAAAATTATTGCTTTTCTAACCAGACATTCTATTTAAAAAGCTTCAGGAATTTTAGGAATGAAATGACCTTTTCAAAAATACCTAAGAATTTAGAAACATTAACAAATAGAATAAATCTTAAACATTTGTGTCTGACACTTAAAGTTAAATTATTCTTAGCTTTTGATGTAAAGTTTAATTTATACTATTTAAAGGTATACATCTACCTTCTCCAGAGAAGCAAAATAATGAATTTTTTTAAATTTTTTTCTTGTCAGTTACATTTTATTAACTCTGTATCCCAGCTGTGTACCGCTCCCTCATTCCCTCCCAATCCCACCCTCCCTCCCTCATCTCCACCATGCCCCTTTCCAAGTCCACTGATAGGGAGGGACCTCCTCCCCATTCATCCGATCCTGTTTTATCAGGTATCTTCAGGACTGGCTGCAAAGCCCTCCTCTGTGGCCTAACAGGACTGCTCCTCCCTTGAGGGGTGGGGAGGCCAAAGAGCCAGTCATTGAGTTCCTGTTAGAAATAGTCCTTGTTTCCCTCACTATGGGAAACCAATTGGTTATTGAGCTACCACAGGCTACATCTGAGCAGAGGTTCTAGGTTATATCCATACATGATCCTTGGTTGAATATGTCTGTTTTTCCCCTGTGAGAGTGAAAGGAGCTATAATACCAAAATGCTATAGATATTTGATTCTTTATTATGGCAGCCCAGAGCACAAAATATTGGATCTAGAATTTTCCAAAAAAAAAAAAAAAAAAAAAAAAAAAAACATGTTTCTTTTCAAATCATGTAATTGTGGAGAGTTATGAGTCAGAAACATACTTTTCACAAATGCATACATGATAATTGGCCTAATTAATACTTAAGGATCTAGAGGGGATTTAACATATAAAACATATGTAGAAGGAAGGCAGTCAGTCACATGAAAAATAGAATACATATTACAAAAATGAAAGATGTCAGTGAGTGTTTCAAGTTCTGAATGTTGCCTCGAAATTCCTACTAACATGAAGAGGAATCCAAGAGACTAAATAACACAGACAACTGGAAACACCAATATCATTTTAATAAACACATCTTGTAAAAGTGAATCTCAGTGAGTTTTCAGAAGAAACAATGAGTGAGTTGTCCCAGAAGCAAAAAGACACACACGGTATATACTCACTCATATAAACATACAACATAGGATAAACCCACTAAAATTGGTACATCTAAACAAACTAAGCAAAAGAGAGGACCCTAACTAAAATGCTCAATCCCCATCCTGAAAGGCAAAGAGGATGGACATCAGAAGAAGAAGAAAACAGGAAACAACCTCGGAACCTGCTACAGAGGGCCTCTGAAAGCCAGAAGAAGAAAACAGGAAACAACCTAGGAACCTGCCACAGAGGGCATCTGAAAGCCTCTGCCCTGCAGACTATCAAAACAGATGCTGAGCCTGATGGCCAACTGGTGGGCAGAGTGAATAGAATTTTATGTAAGAAGTGGGAAATAGCAAGAGCTGGAGAGGACAGGAAATCCAAAAGGAGAGCAACAGAACAAGAAAATTTGAACAGAGGGAACTTCCCAAAGACTCATACTCCAACCAAGGACTATTCATGGAGATAACCTAGAACCCCTGCACAGATGTAGCCCATGGCAGTTTAGTTTCCAAGTGGCTTACATAGTGATGGGAAGAGAGACTGCCTCTGACATAAACTGATTGGCCTGCTCTTTGATCACCTCCCCCTGAGGGGTGAGCAGCCTTACCAGGCCACAGAAGAAGACAATGCAGCCATTCTTGATGTGATCTGATAATCTAAGATCAGAAGGAAGGAGAGGAAGACCTCCCCTATCAGTGGATGTGGGGAGGAGCATACATGAAGAAAGGGGAGGTAGGGTGGGATCCAGAGGGGAGGAGGGAAGGGCTTATGGGGGGATACAAACTAAGAAAGGATCTTCCATCAACCCTATATCTGACATAGGGCTAATATCCAGAATATAGAAAGAACTGAATGAAGAATTTAGACACCAACAAACTAAGTAATCCAATTAAAAAATGGAGTTACAAAGCTAAACATTGAATTCTCAGTAGAGGAATACCAATGGCAGAGAAATACTTAAAGTAGTGTTCAAAGTCCTTAATCATCAGGGAGATGCAAATCAAAGGGACCCTCAGATTTCACCTTATATCCATTAAAATGGCTCAGATCTAAAACTCAAGTGACAACACTTGCTGGAGAGGATATGGAGAAAGAGGTACCCTCTTCCATTGCTGGTAGGAATGTCAATTTGTATAACCACTTTGCAAATCAATCTGGTGCTTTCTCAGATAATTAAAAATAGTCCTACCTCAAGATTAAGCTTTACCACTCCTAGGCACGTATCTGAAAAATGCTCAACAGCAAGGACATTTGCTAAACCATGTTCGTAACAGCTCTTTTCGTAATTGCCAGAATCTGGAAACAACCCAGATGTCACACAAAGGATGAATGGATACAAAAATTTTACTTTTTCACAATGGAATACAACTCAGCTATTAAAAAACAAGGAAATCATGATATTTGCAGGCAAATGGATGAAACTATGAAAGATCATCCCGAGTGAGGTAACCTAGAAACAGAAAGACACACATGGTTTATAATCACTCATAAGTGGATATTAGCCATATAACATAGGATAAACATACTAAAACCTATACTCCTAAAGAAGCTAAACAACAAGGAAGACCCTAGGGCAGATGCTCAGTCCTCATTCAGAAGGGCAAACGTGATAGAAATCAGGAAGCAGGAAAAGACCATGAACAGGACAGGAGCCTGCCATAGAGGGCCTCTTAAAGACTCTACTGATTGAGGTATCAAAGCAGAGCCTGAGACTCTTAGTCAAACTTTGGGCAGAATACATGGAATTTTATGAAATAAGGAGGAGATAGAAAGACATAAAGGAGACAGGAGCTCCAAAAGGAGACCAACTGAGCCAAAAATTTTGTGCCCTGGGGCCACTTCAGAGACTGATACCCCAAACAAGGACCATGCATGGAGAGGACCTAAAACCCCTACTGAGATGTAGCCCAAGGACTCAGTATCCAATTGGGTTCCCTAATAAGGGTAGCAGGGGCTTACACTGGCATGAACTCATCGATATTCTCTCTGTTTCCCTCCCCCCCACCAATGTTGCAGCCTTGCTGGGCCACAGAGGAAGACAATTCAGCAAGTCCTGATGAGACCTGATAGGCTAGGGTTAGATAGTTGGGGAGAAGGACCTCCAATATCAGTGGACTAGGAGAGGGTCATAGAGGTAGAAAAATGGGGGATGGTGGGATTGGGAGGAGACGAGGGAGGGGGGCCACAGCTGGGTTACAAATTGACTAAATTGTAATAAATGATTATAATTTACAAATAGTATATTAATAGTACAAGAAGCTTTTGGTGGTGACACTGATACTTTGCAAATTTTCTGTAACTTAAAATTCTAAAATCAAAGAACAAGTAACAGAGTTCATGCCAGAGACAGCCACTGGTCCCCTTACTAGGTAAACTACAAGGAGAGTGAGCTACTTATAGGCTACCTCTGAGAAGAGGGCTTCTAGCAACACTTCTGCACTTTGCTGGGATTTTTCACTGATCAAAAGATGTTTCTGAAAGAGAGTCACACATTCAGTAGTTGTATGATGTGACTGTAAGAAGAAGACAGAGATTTGAAAAAAAAAATGTTTTCCTATCAAACAAGTTACAGAGCTATAATGAAGTCATTAGAGAATCTGGCAACAAATTAATACACTGCGAGAAATGAAATAAGTTTAAAATAAGCGAAAATGTAGAGCTACAGTTGTCCCTAATGATAGAAAGATGAAAATTAAAAAAAAAAAGAAGAGAAAGATGAAAAATGTTGAAAGTATCAGATCGTCTTTTCTACATATAAATAATACAGGACACAATTCCATTAATTGAAACTGAAAAATTGATCTTTTAAATACTGAATTCTCACCTCCCTCTGAGGGGGGGGAAAGTACTTCCTCGTTAGTAATTTAAATTTATCTTTTTTTGTCTTTATCCATGTTTTCATTATTTATTTGTTTGTCTGTTTGTTTATTTACATTACATCCCAATCATAGGCCACATCCCTTCTCTCCTCACAGTTCAGCCTCCCTCCCTCTTTCCCCTATCATCTTTCTCCTATTCCTCAGAAAATGAGAACTCCCTCCCACCAACCCACCTAAGCATATCAAGTAGCATCAGGCCTGGAAATTTCCTCTTCCCTGTGGCCTGACAAGGCAGCTCGACCAGGGGGAAGTCATCAAAAAGAAGGCAACACAGTCCAGGACAGAGATAGCCCCTGCTTCTCAAACTTATCATTTTGAGGAACGTAATAACAGTTTGAGTTAATATAGTAGTAGTAAACCAAGCCAGGTATTTCTGCTTGCCTGAAATAAACTAATCAAATTATTTTAGTCATATCCCATTGAACATCTCTTTTTTTCATTTTTTATTGTTTATTATTATTAGTTACATTTTATTAACTCTGTATCCCAGCTGTATCCCACTATGTTATTCCCTCCCAATTCCACCCTCCCTCCCTCAGCTTCTCCCTGACCCTTTCCAAGTCCACGGATTGGGGAGGACCTCCTCCCCTTTCATATGATCCTGTTTTAAGGGGATTCTTCAGAGATGGCTGCAAAATCCTCCTCTGTGGCCTAACAGGACTGCTCCTCCCTTGGGGGGTAGGGAGGTCAAAGAGCCTGCCACTGAGTTCCAAAGGTTCTAGGTTATATCCATACATGGTCCTGGGTTGGAAAACAGTTTCAGAAAAAAAAATCCTGTGCCCAGAAATATCTGGTCCTTGTGGGGTTACTATCCTTTCCACCTCATACTAACTCCCCTTCTGCCAAAGGTTTGGTTATGAGTCTTAGTATCTGTTTTGAAACACTGCTTGGTAGGGTCTTTCAGATGCCTTCTGCGGTAGACTTCTGTCATAAGTCCAATGCACATCTCATTTGACTTTCTAAGTGAGGATTGATCATCTTACCTCATGTCTTCTTTCTTGTTTATCTTCTTTAGGTGTATAGACTTCTTTATGTTTATCATATCTTGTAGGTCTATATAAGCGAGTATATACCATGTTTGTCTTTCTTCTTCTGGGATACTTCACTCAGAATAATCTTTTCTAAATCCCACCATTTGCCTGCAAATTTCATGATTTCCTCATTTTTGATTGCTGAGTAGTACTCCATTGTGTAAAAATACCACAATTTCTGTATCCATTCCTCCTTTGATGAACATCTGGGTTGTTTCCAGGTTCTGGCTATTACGAATAAAGCTGCTACAAACATGGTTGAGCAAATATCCTTGCTGTGTATTTGAGCAAATTTTGGGTATATACATAGCAGTGGTATAGCTGAGTCTTGAGGAAGACTATTGCTAATTGTCTGAGAAAGTGCCAGATTGACTTCCAAAGTGGTTATACCAGTTTACATTCCCACCAGCAATGGAGGAGGGTTACCATTTCACCACAACCTCTCCAGTATGTGTTGTCATTTGAGTTTTTCATCTTAGCCATTCTGATGGGTGTAAGGTGAAATCTTAGGATTATTTTGATTTGCATTTCCCTAATGGCTAATGAGGTTGAACATTTCTTTAAGTGTTTCTCTGCCATTCAATATCCCTCTATCGAGAGTTCTCTGTTTAGCTCTGTTCCCCATTTTTTAATTGGATTACTTGGTTTGCTGTTTTTCAGCTTCTTTAGTTCTTTATATATAGTGGATATTAGCCCTCTGTGAGATAAAGGGTTGGTGAAGATTCTTTCCCAATCTGTAGGCAGTCGTTTTGTTTTGATGATGGTGTCCTTTGCTTTACAGAAGCTTTTCAGCTTCATGAGGTCCCATTTATTGATTGCTGCTCTTAGAGCCTGTGCTGTTGGTGTTTTGTTCAGGAAGTTGTCTCCTGTGCCAATGAGTTCTAGGCTGTTCCCCACTTTTTTTTTTTTTTCTAACTGATTTAGAGTATCTGGTTTTATGTTGAGGTCTTTCATCCACTTGGAGTTTAGTTTTGTGCAGGGTCATTAATATGGATCTATTTTCATTTTTCTGCATGTAGATATCCAGATGGGCCAGCACCATTTGTTGAAGTTGCTGTCTTTTTTCTATTGAATGGTTTTGGCTGCTTTGTCAAAAATCAAGTATTCATAGGTGTGTGGCTTTATTTCTGGGTTTTCTATTCGATTCCATTGATCCTCCTTTCTGTTACTATGCTAATACCATGCAGTTTTTATTACTATTGTTCTGTAGTACAGCCTGAGATCAGGGTTGGTTGATACCTCCAGATGATTTGTTGTTGTACAGGAACATTTTGGAGATTCTGTGTTTTTTGTTTCTCCATATGAAGCTGAATATCTTTTTTTCAAGGTCTGTAAAGAATTGAGTTGGTATTTTGATGGGAATTGCATTGAATCTGTAGATTGCTTTTGGCAGGATGGCCATTTTCACAATGTTAATCCTACCAACCCATGAGCACGAGAGATCTTTCCATCTTCTGAGATCTTCAATTTCTTTCTTCAGAGACTTGAAGTTTTTCTCAAACAGGTCTTTCACTTGCTTGGTTAGTGTCACCCCAAGGTACTTTATGTGGTTAGTGGCTATTGTAAAGGGTGATGTTTCCCTTATTTCTTTCTCAGCCCTTTTGTCTTTGGTATAGAAGAGGGCTTCTGATTTTTCTTTTTGAGTTAATTTTGTATCCTGCCACTTTGCTGAAGGTGTTTGTCAGCTGGAGGAGTTCTCTGGTTGAATTTTTGGGGTCGCTCACGTATACTATCATGTCATCTGCGAATAATGACACTTTGACCTCTTCCTTTTCAATTTGTATCCCCTTGATCTCCTTTAGTTGTCTTATTGCTCTGTCTAGGACTTCAAGTACTATGTTGAAGAGGTATGGAGAGAGTGAGCAGCCTTGTCTTGTCCCTGATTTCAGTGGGATTGATTTAAGTTTCTCTCCATTGAGTTTGATGTTGGCTATAGGCTTGCTGTATATTGCCTTTACTATGTTTAGATATGTGCCTTGTATCCCTGATCTCTCCAAGACTTTAAACATGAATGGGTGTTGGACTTTGTCAAATGCTTTTTCGGCATCTACGGAGATGATCATGTGGTTTTTCTCCTTCAGTTTTTTTATGTGGTGGATTACATTGATGGATTTCCGTATGTTGAACCACCCTTGCATGCCTGGGATGAAGCCTACTTGGTCATGGTGGATGATGTCTTTGATGTGTTCTTGGATTCGGTTTGCAAGTATTTTATTGAGTATTTTTGCATTAATGTTCATTAGAGAGATAGGTCTGAATTTTTCTTTTTCTCCATTGAACATTTCTTAAAATCAACAAAGATAATAAACAATAATTCAAATTGTTCTAAAAGGTTAATGCATTTAGAGTGCAAAAAATTAATAATTCAGAATAATCATTAAGTATAACTAGAAAACCCCTACAAAATAATGTTATCTTATGGTCTCTAATTTTTAGTTGCAAACCAAAAGTTAGTATTCATGTACGAACATTTCTTATGTTGTCCGTGTGTATTATGTGTGAGGCATATTTTCATTTACATATATATTATAGAGTTGTGTTTGTGTGCTGGTGCACATTCGTGTTTGAGAATATGGTGGTCTGCAAATTCTTAGCATAGAGAATTATCTTCGATTTTCCCCTCCTTTTATATTCAGGGAAAAGCTCTTATTTGGACCCTGAGATCAACAATGTAGCTAGTCCACTTAACCAACTTGCTCTAAAGATTTCATGTCTATTCCTTCTGGGGCAATGAAATCACAAAAGAATGGCAATGCAACATTCTTAAATTCATATGAGCATCACAGATTCAACCTTCTCTTGGCCTCATGCTTGCATGCCAAGTGCCTTAGGCATTAAGCCTCTTCCACCCCAAACCCCACTGCTGCCTGCCTAGGAATAGATACTTTCATGAAAACAGACTGGTATCTTAAAAAGCAAACAATTAAATTTTATTCTGTCTCTTATCATTCTTTAACATTTGAAAGAGTCCATAGAACGTGCATATCTTTTCTTATACTCACCTCCATTGTGATCTTACCCCGTCTCTTTAGTTTAAATGTTCATTTTATCCTGATGACTCTTAAATATAAATCTCAAACCTAGATCACTCTCCTAAATACCTTATTTGTGTACCCAACTCTCTATTTTCTCTTCATTGGATATTTCAACCTGACCTTCACACACTCTTGATTTACTTTGAAATTTCTGCTGGTATTATTATTCCACGACAATTATTTTTGTCATGAGTGCAGTGTTTAACAGAAAAGATGTAAATTATTAATGAGTTTCTTGCTCTCTTACTTTCACAAATCATATAGTCAGAGAGTACCATGCCTTTAGCCAACCAAAACCTGACTATTCACGTTCTCTGCTGAATCATGACTGAAAGCACACCTATATTTAACCTTGATTATTTTTCCTTACTTTGCTTTTCATAAATTGATGCTCAATTTAGCTACTGGAACCATTCCATTAAAAAAGAGAAGAGTGCATGACACTCATTTTCTCAGAAGTGGCTTCAGACATCTAATCTTGAGAGAGAGAGAGAGAGAGAGAGAGAGAGAGAGAGAAATTCCCACTCCTCTGCAATTCTAGTGCCTAAATAACACAAGGGGTCTTTAAAATGTTAAAATCTTACCTCATCTATTGTCATTCTTCTATTGCAGACACCTTTGATTAATGGTTCTTCAAATTATTTTGTGCAATATTTAGCATGTTTTGGGCCTTTACACAAATTATTCTACAAGGAAGGCAATCCCACACTACTGTATTTTTAAACCATTGCCAACAAAATTATAACCCCTGTGTTGCTGCCCTTTTTTATCCTTAGTTACCCTCATTATCAGTTTTGTTTACCTTCTAATTTACCTTCTCATATACTTATCCAATAAGAATTAAAATTCCAATAAGGTATGATGTTTGTTTTTTCACTGTTCTATGCTAAATAACATCATTATAAATTAATATTTGTTGAATAATAATAACAGAAAATAATCTTAGTACCTGAAAGGGAGGAGAGTTACAAATTTTAGGCCAGCCTGAACCACACAGCATGAGAGTTCAAGTGAAAATATCAACCCAATTGATGTGTGGTAAGCCCAACAAAGACACAGTTCATGGCCTCCAAGCAACAGGGCAGAACTTCCGACAGACTTTTGGCAGACACAGTTCTAGAAAAATTGCACCTGCCCATGATAGCTGCAGGCACAGACACCAGGACAAACCACACCCAGAGCACCATGTGTCATTGCCAATGCTTGCCTCAAAACAAGCAAACAAACAAACAAAAATAAGTTTCCTACTCCTGGAGGTAAAGAGGAGGCTTTGTTGTTCCCAGAATGCCTTGGGGTGGGAGGATGTTTTGCTTACACTGGTCCAGGAAATAACATGGTTGCTCTTTTTTTTTTCCATATAAGTAGTTAGCTTTATTATGATTATACTTATTTTTACTCTTATTCTTTTTATTTTTTAATTACACTTTATTCATTTTGTATCTCCCCATAAGCCCCTCCCTCCTCCCCTCCCAATCCCCCCCTTCCTTCCCTTTCTGCATGCATGCCCCTCCCCAAGTCCACTGATAGGAGAGGTCTTCCTCTCCTTCTTTCTGATCTTAGTCTATCAGTTCTCATCAGAAGTGGCTGCATTGTCATCTTCTGTGGCCTGGTAAGGCTGCTGCTCACCCCTCAGGGGGAGGTGATCAAAGAGCAGGCCAATCAGATTATGTCAGAGGCAGTCCCTCTTCCCATTACTATGTAACCCACTTGGACACTGAACTGCCATGGGCTACATCTGTGCAGGGTTCTAGGTTATCTCCATGAATAGTCCTTGGTTGGAGTATGAGTCTTTGGGAAGTTCCCTGTGTTCAAATTTTCTTGTTCTGCTGCTCTCCTTGTGGAGTTCCTGTCCTCTCCAGCTCTTGCTATTTCCCACTTCTTACATAAAATTCCATTCACTCTGCCTGCCAGTTGGCCATCAGGCTCAGCATCTGCTTTGATAGTCTGCAGGGCAGAGGCCCTCTGTGGCAGGTTCCTAGTTTGTTTCCTGTTTTCTTCTTCTTCTGATGTCCATCCTCTTTGCCTTTCAGGATGGGGATTGAGCATTTTAGTTAGGACCCACAACTTTAAAGCATGCTCTCCTAGTTCCAAATGCTACTACTCTGTGAGTGTATCTCAAGTTGAGGATCAGTTCACAATATATACACTCTTGTTAAAATTTGCATTTTTTTTCTTTTTAGTTACATTTTGTTAACTCTGTGTCCCAGCTATATCCCGCTCCTTCATTCCCTCCCCAACCCCACATGCCCTCCCTGGTCTCTTCCCTGCCCCTTTCCACATCCACTGATAGGGGAGGACCTCCTCC
Organism: Psammomys obesus; assembly: GCF_907164565.1. NCBI lineage: Eukaryota > Metazoa > Chordata > Mammalia > Rodentia > Muridae > Psammomys > Psammomys obesus. Next base: position 1,855,117 of record NW_026596427.1, on the reverse strand, counting down.
TCTTTCATTTGACACTGTTTTATCACCTTAAAACCACTGCATAAATTTAGCTGATTAAATGCTTTGGCTGAACATCCACTTAAATGAAATAAGTATGAGACAGACTTGGTTTGTTAACATTGCAACATTCTGTCTTATAATTCTATATAATTATCATATTCTGTCAGCTAAGTTTATGCGTTTAGTCGTGAAGGATTTATAAGTTGGCTGATTAATTTTTGTTATATGAAGAACATTATAGAGATAATTGATGGAATTGAAATACGGACTGTAGGTTAGACAATATATTTTGTCAATGCAGAGTTTTCCTATTTTGAGGAAAATGCTCAAGGCATGTATGTAATGGATTGTCTTTTTATTAGGAATTGTAATAATAAATAAATGAGAGGACATTTAAAAAAATAATAACAGAAAATATTGTCTAGAGGCATTTTTCTTTCCTTATTTATTTATTAACGAATATATTAGCATGTTTGTTCTAGGTTACAAGGATGCAATACACTTGAACAGTCATGAACAGAGATTTCTGGTCCAGATATTAAAAGTGGAAGAGTAAAATTTGGATTTTTTTATGTCTTGTTTTGGCAGAAAAATACTGCATAGCTTGTAATCGTATTTTTGTTCTGCTAAATTTGCAATGTTCAGAAGCAGTGGTGCAAAATTACACATTAAAAGTTTTTAAACATGTTTTGAAAAGGGAGCTGAACTCTGAAAGGAGAAAACAAATCAAGCTTATCATGCAAAATTATGCTTGAGGTCTTAGTTATAAAATAAACCTTTATTCATCTAATTCATATGATTTTCTGTAACATGAGTCATAATCCATGAAGAGTAGTACTATCACAAATTCTGCCACAATTCTTCATTATGCTTTTTCTAGCTAAAGTTCTAGTACTTTCTTCATATAGGCATACCTGTTAGAGTGTGGAAAACACAAAATGAGAACATGGTGGAAACAATTGTTTTGTCTTATTTTGTCTTGGCTGTATCATTCCACAGCCAAGGATTCTGTGAAATAATAAAATTGAAGCTATGGATTATAGCCACTTTCCATATCAGTATCAGACACTGAAATTTCTTTGGAATTATAAGACCAAATTTTTACATTCTCTATAGCTAAAGTTTATTCTGAATCAAATTTCTATAAACATTAAGGAAAGTAGTATGTACATAAAATATTTCAACCATTAAAAACTATATCAACCGTCATAAAGAAATAGTTATCTTAAGATTATTGGTCTCTTTATTTAATAATTCAGGTCAAATTGTGTGTGTGTGTGTGTGTGTGTGTGTGTCTGTGTGTTTTGTATGAAGTCACTATCATGATGGTAATATTATCACAATGATCAGAACTATGATGAAATTCCCATTCATTAGATTAATGTGTACCCTGTCTACCACAATGAAGAAAAATGTTGTGACAAATTCATCACTATTATGCTTTCTTGCTGCAGTCCATCCTCTTCTGCATTCTGTGAAGTTCTTCAGGCCCTGTGGCATCATCAATCATAAGCTGTGCTATTATTTCAGAATCATAAATTTAGAGATCACAGGCTCACTCAAAAGCTCCAACACATACAAAGAAGTTTTTCATTTTTATTTTTTTATATTAATCACAGGTTATTTACTTTTTATCCCAGCTGTAGCACCCTTCTTCATTTCCCCCCAATCCCACCCTCCCTCCCTCATCTCCTCCCTGCCCCTTTCCATGTCCACTGATAAGGGAGGTCCTTCTCCCCTTCCATCTGACCCTAGCTTATTAGGTCTCTTCAGGACTGGCTGCAGTGCCCTCTTCTGTGGCCTAGCAGCGCTGCTCCTCCCTCAGTAGCGGGGAGGGGAGGTCAAAGAGCCCACCATTTAGTTCATGTCAGAAATAATCCCTGTTCCCCTTACTAGGGTACCCACTTGGATACTGAGCTACCATGGGCTCCATCTGAGCAGGGGTTCTAGGTTATAGCCATGCATAGTCAATGGTTGGAGGAACAGTATCAAAAAAGACCCTTGTGCCCAGATATCTTCCTTGTGGAGCTCCTGTTGATTGAAATTTTTCACTTTTAACCAAAGTTGTAGCCACTCCTTCATTCAATCGCAATTTCACACTCCCTCCCTTTTTTCCTGCCATACCCCTCCCCTTGTGCACCAATAGGGGAGGTACTCCTCCCCTTCATTCTGAACCCAGCCTATCAGTCTCATCAAGACTGGGTTCATTATATTCCCCTATGGTCTGGTAAGGCTGCACCCCCCTCAGGGGTAAGTGATCAAAGAGCAAGCCAATCAGTTCATGTCCCTGTTCTACTTACTTGGTAAACCACTTAGAGACTGAGCTGCCATAGGCTACACTTGTGTAGATGTTCAAGGTTATCTCCATGCATGGTCCTTGATTGGAGCATCAGTCTCTGAAAAAACAAAAACAAACAAACAAACAAAAAACCTGTGCCAAGAATTTTTTATTCTGTTGCTCTCCTTGTGGAGCTCATGTCATCTCCAGTTCTTTCATCTCCCCCTTCTTTCATAACATTCCTTGCACTCTGTCCAAAGTTCGGCTAAGAGTCTCAGCCTTTGATTTGATACCCTCCTGGGTAAGAGAATTTCAGATGCCCGTGTCATGTTCCCCGTTTTCTCCCTCTTCTGATGTCCATCCCATTTGCCTTTCTGAATGGGGATTGATCATCTTACCCAGGGTCCTCCTGCTTGCTTAGATTCTTTAGGTGTACAAGTTTTAGTATGTTTATCCTATATTATATGTGTAATATCTACTTATAAGTGAGTATGTACTGCGTGTGTCTTTCTGCTTCTGGGATACCTCACTCAGGATGATCTTTTCTAGATCCCACCATTTGTCTGCAAATTTCATGATTCCTTGTTTTCATTGCTGAGTAAATTCCATTGTGTAAATGTACCACAAATTCTGTATCCATTCCTCCTTTGAGGGATATCTTAGTTGTTTCTAGATACTGGCTCTTATGAATAAAACTGCTACAAACATGGCTGAACAAAGGTCCTTGTTGAATACTTGAGCATATTTTGGATATATGCCTAGGAGTGCTTTAGCTGGATCTTAAGGAAACACTTTTCCCAATTTTCCAAAAATGCACCAGATTGATTTCCAAAGTGGTTGTACAAGTTTACTTTCCCACCAGCAATGGAGTAGGGTTCCTCTTTCTCCACATCCTCTCCAGCATGTGTTGTCACCTGAGTTTTTGATCTTAGCCATTTTGATGGGTGTATGGTGAAATCTCAGGGTCATTTTGATTTACATTTTCCTGATGACTAAGGATGGTGATCATTTCTTTAAGTGTTTCTCTGACATTTGCTATTTCTCTGTTGAGAATTTTGTGTTTAGCTCCTTACCCCATTTTTTATAAATTGGATTACTTTATTTGTTGTTTTTTAACTTCTTTAGTCTTTTATATATTCTGGATATCAGCCCTCTGTCAGATATAGGGTTGGTGAAGATCCTTTCCTGGTCTGTAGGCTGTCCTTTTGTTCTGATGACAGTGCACTTTGCTTTACAGAAGCTTTTCACTTTCATGAGGCCTCATTTATTTATAATTGATCTTAGAGCCTGTGCTGTTGGTGTTCTGTTCAGGAAGCTGTCTCCTGTGTCAATTAGGTCAAGGCTTTTCCCTGCTTTTTCTTTTAACAGATTAAGTGTGTCTGGTTTTATGTTGAGTTCTTTGATAGACTTGGACTTTAGTTTTCTGCAGGGTAATGTAAAAGGATGTCTTTGTATTTTTCTACATGTAGACATCTTGTTAGGCCAGCACCATTTGTTGAAGATGTTATAATTTTTCCATTGTATGGTTTTGGCTTGTCAAATATTATATTTCCATAGGTGTGCTATTTCTGGATCTTCTATTTGATTCCATTGATCAACCATTCTGTTTCTATGCCAGGTACCATGCACTTTATTTACTATTGTTCTATAGTACAGCTTGAGATCAGCTGACCTGTTGTTGTACAGGATTGTTTTAGCCATTCTCGTTTTTTTATTTTGTTTGTTTTTCCATATGAAATTGAGAGTTGTTCTTTCAAGTTATTGAAAACATTTTGTTGGTATTTTGAAGAGAATTGCATTAAATCTGTACATTGCTATTGGAAGTATAAATATAGCTATTTATACTATATTAATCCTACCAATCCATGAACATAGGATATCTGACTGCTTCTATTTCCTTGGAGGATATAGGATTATTTAATCTATTTATCTGATCTTGATTTAATTTTGGTTAATAGTTCTATGAAGAAAATTGTATATTTCATTTAGATTTTCAAATTCTGTGGCACATAGGCATTTGCACTAAGTCCTAATGATTGTTTGGATTTCCTCAGTGATGTTGTTATGCTCACCCTTTTTGTTTCTGATTTTGCTGATTTGGTTAGTTCTTTCTGCCATTTAGTTAGTTTGGCTAAGGGTTTGTCTATCTTGTTGATTTTCTCAAAGAGCCAGATCTTAATTTCATTAAATCTTTGAATGTTTTCTTTGTTTCTTATTCATTGATTTCAGCTCTGAGTCTAATTATTTCCTATTGTGTACTCCTCTTTGGTGTGTCTGCTTCTTTTTTTCTAAGGCTTACATGTGTGTCATTAAGTTGTTTCTATGAGACGCTTCAAACTTCTTTCTAAAGGCACTTAGTGCTATGAAATTTCTTATTAACAGTACTTTTATTGTGTCTCATAAGTTTGGGCACACTGTGCCTCTATTTCAGTTGAATTTATGATGTCTCTAGTTTCTTTTTACATTTTTTTTTCCCTGACACAGCTGTCACTGAGAAGAGAGTTGTTTAGTTTCCATGTGTATGTAGGCTTTTTGTTATTTCTGTTATTGTTGAGGTCTAGTTTTAGGCCATGGTCGTCTGATAGAAAACAAGGGGTTATTTTTATCTTCTTGTATCTGTTGAGGCTTGTTTGTGCCATACTACATACTCAATGTTTGAGAAGGTTCTGTGAGATGCTGAAAAGAAAGTATACTCTTCTGAGTTTGGGTGAAAAGTTCTGTAAACATCTATTAGCTCCATTTGACCTGTGTAAGTGTTATTATTTCTCTATTTAGTTTCTGTCTGGATGATCTGTCCCTTGGTGAGAGTGGAGTGTTCAAGTCTGCCACTATTAAGGGTTTGGGATCAATATGTGATTTAAGATTTAATAATGTTGTTTTTATAAATGCAGGTGCCCTTCTTTATGGGGCATAGATGTTCAGGATTGTGATGGCCTCCTGGTGAATTTTTCCTTTAAAGCAAATGAAGTGTTCCTCCTCATCTTTTTTTAATTAATTTTAGTTGAAAGTCTATATTATTAGATATTAGGATAGCTACTCCAGCTTCTTTTGTGGGTTCATTTGCTTGAAAAACCTTTCTCCAGCCCTGTACTGTGAGGTAGTGTTTATCTTTGTTGCAGAGGTGTATTTTTTGGATGCAGCAAAATGTTGGTTCTTGTTTCTGCAAAAATGCTATTAGTCTTTGTTTTTATTGTAGAATTGAGTCCATTGATGTCGGTAGATAATAGTGACCAATGAATGTTAGTTCATTTTATTGTGTAGTTGGTGATGTTATTGTGTTTCTATGCTTTTTTTCTTTCAATTTTTTGTTGTAGAGTTATATATATATATATATATATATATATATATATATATATATATATATATATATATATATATATATATATATCCTGTGGTTTCTTGTACGTAGTTGATTTTGTTAGATTGGAATTTTCCTTTTAGTATCTTCTGTAGGGCTGGTTTGCTGTGTAGATATTGCTTAAGTTTAATTTTGTCATGGAATATTTTTCTCCATCTATGTCAATTGAAAGTTTTGCTGGTTATAGTAGTCTGGGTTGTCATATGTGTTCTCTAATCTTCTCTATGATCTCTGCCCATGTTCTTTTGGCTCTCATAGTGTCTGTTGAGAAGTCTGATGTTATTCTGATAGTTCTAAATTTATATGTTACTTGGCCTTTTTCTCTTGCTGCTTTTTGTATTTTTTCTTTGTTCTATAGATTTAGAGTTTTGATAATTATGCGACATGAGGAGTTTCTTTTCTGGTCTAGTCTATTTGGTGTTTTGTAGACTTCTTTTATGTTTATGGACATCTCTTTCTTTAAGTTGGGAATTTTACTTCTATGATTTTCTTGTAAATATTTTCTGGACCTTTAAGCAGGGAATCTTCTTTTTCATCTATTCCTATTATTGTTAGATTTCATCTTTTCATAGTGTCCTTGATTTATTCGATGTTTTGCGTTTGGACCTTCTCAGACTTTATTTTTTTCTTTGAGAGATGTGTCAGTTTCTGCAATTTTATCTTCATTGCCTGAGATGATCTGTTCCATCTATTGAATTTTGTTGGGATGCTTACATTGTGGTTCCTAATCTTTTCTCTAACTTTTCCGGCTCCAGGGTTTTCTCTGTTTGTGTTTCTTTATTGATTCTAATTCTGTTTTCATGTCTTATACCATTTCCTTCATCTGTTTGAATGTGGATTCCTTTTTTCCATGATGGCCTCTAATTATTTGTTAGTTTCCTCTCTGTTTGCTTCTACTTTTGCCTCTACGAGCACCTCTATTTATTTGGCTCTATTTTCCTGTATTTCTTTGACAGATTTGTTTGTTTCCTATTTATGTGCTTCTAATAACTGGATAAGCGTAGATTTGAGGTTATTTTCCTGTGTTTCCAATGAATTAAAATATCCATTGATTTTTGGTGTTGCTGATGAAGCCATGATGTGCTGATTTTTTTGGATATATTCTTATGCTGACCTCTAGCCATATGCTTATCTGCAACCTTTGCTGTTTGTTCCTGGAGTCTGTACTTCAGACTCGGCCCATCTGTCTCTGGAGTCTGGAGTAGTCTTCAGGAAGATAGGATAGGTCCAAATGATTGAGAGTGGATGTGATATTTCGTCTGTAGCTCAGGGGGGAAAGTGGCAAGAACATGTGCACAAGCAGGAGAGTGTGTATGGAAGTGTGCTTTTAAGGACAGGGTGCTAGAGCATGTAGATACCTGGAAAGGTAGAATATAAGGTGGGGGTGCTGGAGACATTCCCAGGCACAATGCACAATGCATATGCCCAGGTGTCTTGAATGCTTCAGTGTCTACATGCCTCTCATACTGTTCTCCGTGTATTCAGATCTGTCTGTGTAGCACTGTCTTGGTTCCATAATTTTTTTTCTTTTTTTTTTTTTGCATGGACTCCAGTGGGAGACCCACAGAACAGGGGCTTTAATGTTGAGAATGGTGTTCCACAGATCCCTGTATTTCCCACAGTGGTTGCGGACGTGGGTTAGGGGGATCCAATGTCTGGCTGCTATCATAGGACTGTGGATCTGGGGGTCTGCATGCGCTCGCTTGAAGGTGCACTCACTTGCTTGCAGGCGTATGTTGAAAGCACAGTGGTCCCCCCAGTTCTGTCATCTCAGATTTATGTCTGTATGGGAAAATGAGAGTGTGGGAAATCTGTCAGTGATGTCTGTTGTTTGGCCTTGCAGGAGGACCATAAGTGGGGCTGTTTCTACATTCTCAGTCATGGAGCAGGGAGGATAGTGTTTGGGACAGGGACTGCTGGCTGCAGCAGCCAAGCAGAGACTTTGGTACTTGGGGAAGCCTCCACTGTTTCAGTCATTGAGCTGGTAGGCTCCTACTGCTGCTGCCTCTGCTGTCTCAGTCACTGGGCAATGAGGCTAGTGCTTGGGACAGAGGTATCCAAGCATAGAGGCCTGTGCCTGGATCCAAACTGTCTCAGCACACTGGATGTCCCCTTTAGACCAGGAAGCCTCAGTAGCAATATTCTGGCTTCAGCTGATCCTCCACTCACATAGGCTGCTTAGGTTCCAAGTGTGTTCCTTAGTAAGGGGAGCAGGGGCTGTCTCCGACATGAACTCAGTGGCTGGCTCTTTGATCACCTGCCTTTGTCGGGATGCAGCCTTGCCAGTCCACAGAGGAAAATGATGCATTCAAACCTAATGAGACCTGATATGCTAAGGTGAGATAGAAGAGGAGGAGGGCCTCTCCTTTTAGTGGACTAAGGAAGGGGCATAGAGGAAGAAGAGGCAGGGTGGGCAGGACTAGGAGTAGATGAGTGAGGGGCTACAGTGGAGATACAAAGTGAATAAACTGTAATAAATAAATAGAAAATTTTTAATTTTTTTTTTTAAGTTTCAATGATGGGTTTCTCTTTTGGAGAAATATTCTTAGTGTCTGTGAAAACAAATTTACTGCCAGCAGCAGGATGTCTCCTCCACTCAGCAAGAAAAATGCATATATTTGGAACAGTCATATTCCCCCTTGTCAGTTGAGGCAGCTGAAATCTTCGGAATTATACACCTCTGCCAACAACCTGAGTTAGCTATGGCACAATGGATAACTGTGACTGACTATTCTTTAATTCAAACTAATGACTTTTTGATGTGCTAAGTATTTTATTTATTCGGATAGGTAAAGAGCTAGCTTTTGTGTGAAAAAAGAAACTTGAAGTTTTAGGTACCCAAATATATATTAGGCACCCATATGTATACTTTAAGTTCAGATTTTATTTTTTCCCAGCTTGCTAGGCATTTATCTCTGTAATTTCTTTATGAGTGTTTTACTTAAAAACAGAATAAAGAATATATTTACACCAAAAGATACAAAAATCTTATGGCTGCTTCATGATAAAATATATTATACAATCTCCAAAAAGTACTAAGATAACAGTTGCCCATAGTTAAGTATGTATACAAAATCTATTTTTAACTCAACAATGCTATGCAGAAAGTTTGTTTTATCAATGCATTTGTTCACAGAGTCATCTTTGGAAAAATCTTATTCTGCCTCCTGAGTTGTAACTTCTCACGTTTCCTTCCTAATTCCTTTAAATAATCCCATTTGTTTAAATGTTATAGATTATTTACTAAATGATGAAGATAACCATAGTGCCAGAGATTAAATTATGATTTAAACAAAAGGATTATTGTGTCTTATAAAGCATTATGTGTATTTCATTTTATAACATGAAAATTAATTTAGAAAATTGAGATTTTTATGGAGAAGCATAATTTTGTTACTCAGCTATTGACCTGCTTTTAGACTTTGAAAACAAACATGTCATTTGTGTCATTATTATAATTTATTGCAAAGTAAGCTACTTATATTGACTACATTGAGCAAATTAAGCCACTTAGCTTATGTAACTCTCTGTCACAGACTGAGAATATTACATTTGTACTTGATTCCAACAGTAGTTAAGAGACATTAGAAGGCAATGCAGATCATCATTCGGTTGAACCCTTACAACATAATTCAATCGTTCACCCAGAAATTGAATCATAAGATAAAAATGTAAACTGAAGTCAAGAAGGAAATAAATACAGCAGAACAATTACAAAACTTGGAAACCTTATCTTACAAGCTCTTTGTTTTGGGGAGAAGTGAAAAGTATCATTATAAATAGCCTTTGTTTCCCTAGGAATGGTTAGTTGAGATGTATTTTGCATTGTATTTTGAATTGTATTTTGAGTTTTCTTTGTACTTCTCCCAACTAGCAGTCAAGTAGGCCAAAGGTGGCAATGTTTCCTCTGAGGTGGGCCTGGGGTTATATTTCCCAGCCACTGATGATTCAGGCATTCCAGGTTCTTTCAAATGAAATAGTTTGTTGGTAACTGCTTAAACAGATTTTTTTCTCATTTTTTCATTTCACATTATCTAAACTGTTATTATTTTCCCAAGAACATCTGTGAAAATTTAATAAGAATTTGTGTTGTCCTTCCTCCCTCTGGTGACAAAGAAATACCCACTAGACAATGGTCAGCTAATACAATATGCAGTTGTAAATAAAGTCAGAGTTTTAGAACAAAAACAATAGAATAGAATACTGTGTATATTTTTCAAATTGTGTTAATGGGCTATTATGCATTTTGGTAATTTATTCATCAATAAGATTTGAAATTGTGTTGATCAGTAGAAATAAAAATGAGAAAAATATTTTAAATATTACATCGTATTTACTACTCTTAATGTGTTGATGTTATCACTAAGCTAATTGAAAATATGACCAATTAGGTGGAATAACTATAACTTACCAACAATCATTTTCTTGTTCATTTCCACCATGGTAACTGTCTTATAAAAGAAAATGAAAAAAAAAATGTGTTGAACTGAAATAACTTCAGTGAGGCACTCATATTTCTTGCACTTTTTCTCTGTATTTAAAAATTCGTTAATGCTTATAAATAAGTCTATTTTGACTTTAAGTAAGTCCAAATTTCCAGGATTGGCTACATGCCTGATATAACATTAGCCCACCGGCACACACATTGTTTTCAGTAACTGCCTTTGTTATAAACAGCATTTACTTAACAATATAACCACCAAAATTACTCAGAAGCAAGTAATTTTTCCGTTGCTGATTTTTGAGTTATAATAATTGTGGTAATTTAAAATACAATTTTGTCATGGTAATCTCTGGCCTTTCCTCGAATATGAAAGAGTACCTATAATATGGTAATTTTCATGCTTTTAGTACATTGTAAATGTCTTGCAAACATTTTTCTTAATATTATGCTTTTATTCTAACAATTTTACTATTTAAAATTTCAGAACCTGAATTCTATGACATGTCCCATTTTAACTTATTTTCTTTCAAGTTTTATTTTGCCAACATGTATAAGAGGTCAAAATAAATAGTCAGAAATAAGCAATAAATTAATTTATAATACCTATAAATAATTTGTTAATATATAAATTAATACAAAACAAAGAATTCATATTATCTTTATTGAAAATGTATTTAAATTAAATACATATAAATACATATTTATGAGGTCTTCATTATAACTGTTCACTCTTCATCATTCATACACTTTAGCATTAAAGAATCTAATTGAACCAAAAAGTTAGTAAATTAATGATTTTCAGGTTTCATTTTTTTTTCAGGTTTCATTTTATAAATGCAAAATTTCAACCATAGTTTGTCTGATACTGAAAAACATTTTCTTTCTTTTTTAGTATGTTTTGGTACTTACATTTTACTAAGAACTCAGTGCAGCATAGACAGTTAATTTGAAACATATTTTTAAATGTCAGAAATACAGTAAAGGAGATTAAATACACAAGATAGTAAGTTAAGTCCAACAGCCAAGAGGACAACTGAAAACCAAAAGCTTAAACTCAGAGGCTTACTTTAGGCCACACTTAGCATTAGCTTAACCTTAGAAGTACATAAAACAGAAATAACCATTGATTCTCCTTCTTCCTTGACAGTTGTAGTAAATAGTATATTAAGCATTCCACATGGCCAAATGAAAATTTTACTTTGTCTTGTTCTTTTTCTTTCCCCCAGAGGTTCTAGGGGAAAAAAAAAAAACCTGAAGGCTTTGTTCAAGCTATGCAAGTATCTGATCATTGAACTATATCCTCAGTCCTGAGAATATTCTTTCAACCATTCTCTTTTCACAATTCCTCATGTCATGGATTATAACCATTTTATATAAATGTGGTTCTAACCTAATTGAATTTTTCGTAACTTAGTAAGTGTTATCACTTATATTTGTTGCTATATGCTCTTGGGACATGCTAAGTTGCAAATTATCACCATCTGTATTTACACACTTATGGTATTATAATATTTTATACCTTTTTTAGTGGTAAGAATATTTAAGAACAGAAAAAAATGACATATAAATTTATAATGTTGCTGAATTTACATATTAGATTCTAATATCATTTCTCCAAGCCACTTACAAATAGGTTGTAAGGAAAAACATATTATAGATAGCCTGAATATCAAAGAAGAAAACAATATGGTATAGCTAAAACAATATGATATAGACTGTTAATATATTATTACCTGGATATTTTTTCTTTTTAAATATTTCTTAATTTCTTTGAGATTTAGCATAATTTTATCATTTGTTTCCTTTCCTTTTCTCCTTCTATACCCTCTCATTCTGATTGCCACGTACAATAAGGACATCTTATTTATTTGCTTTCCAAGAATTCATCTTCATTTAGAAAATATGCACCTTTAATTTCCTGTTTATATTTAGTAGTATTGAATTAGTGGTGTCAATGTTTATAGAAAAAAAAAGATACTCCAAATCATGCTTACATGAGGCTCATCACACTTAGAACACAGATTTTTCAAATCTGTTTCCTTTTGAGAATTTGTTTCAGTAACACCTATACTAGAGAGTGCATATCATATTGCATCATCATTGGAGACTTTCTGGGGTCTTGGATAAATAGCTGTATCTCAATGAACTATATCATCTATGAAAATAAAATGAAAGTATGTACTTTGTAATTTATTCTCAGGAATTTTTTTTTGTTCCAGGGAAGTGAATCTAGCAACTGGACTGTGCAGGGTGAATGTTCTATAACTGAGTTATTTTCCAATTATTTTTCTTTTTATTGAAAGTAGATTATTTGGTTTCATAATATATCATAATCACTTTTCCCCTACCTCTGCTCTTCTCAGCTCCTCCCCATCTCTCCTCCCATCCAGATCTACTCATTTTATGTCTCACGTTACAAAATAACAGGTTTCTACAATATAATAATTAAATACAACAAAATAAAAAATAGTAAGTTAAAACAAAAACTATTATTATTATTACAAAATTGTACAAGGCAACAAGTGAAGATACAAGAATCAATGACCCACTCATTCACACACTAAGGAGTCCTATAAAATATTAAATAAATAGCAATAACATATACACAGAGAAGCTGATATAGACCTGTGCAGTCCCTGTTCATGCTACTTATGTCTCTATGTGTTCATAGAAAATTTGCTCAAGTTGATTTTAGAAGACCTTGTTTTCTTAGTGTCATATATCCCTTCTGCATCTTACATTCTGTTAATCTACTCTTCCACTGGTTTCCCCAAATTAATTCAGTTAAAATCCTGTGTATTGCTTATTACAACAAAAGTGAAATTCTTCTTCCTTCTAAGAGTTCATATGTGTAAGTTAGTCTCATAAATTGTAATTAACCTGCATAGAATCCGCTTTGTAGCGTTGTTTCAATATTGACACTGTCATTTTAATAAATTTTAGCTTGGTTTCTTTCATTCATTATGCACCCGCTTTTTAAATTTAATTCAAAAATTAATTAATATATTAATTAATTTATATATTCATTAATCACTTTGTATCCCCACTGCAGCCCACTCCTTCATCTCCTTTCTGTCCCACCGGCCCTCCCTCTTCTCCCCCTATTTCCTTTCACTAGTTCCCTACAGAGGAGGTCCTCCTCTCCTTCCCTCTGACCCTAGCTTATCAGGTCTCATCAGGGCTGGCTGCATCACCTTCCTCTGTGGTCTGGTAAGGTTGCATCCCCCAGAGGAGGTGATCAAAGAGCCAGTCACTGAGTTCATGTCAGAGAAAGTATTGAAAGCAGTGCTAAGAGAAAAGTCCATAGCACTTTCGAGGCATCTCATACAAGCAACTTAATGGCACACCTGAAAGCACTAGAAAAAAAAAAAAGAAGCAGACACACCCAAAACAAGTAGATGATTGTAAATAACCAAACTCAGGGCTGAAATCAATACATTAGAAACAAAGAGAACAATTCAAAGAACGAATGAAACCAAGAGCTGGTTCTATGTGAAAATCAACAAGAAAGACAAACCCTTAACCAAACTAACTAAAATGCAGAGGGACACTGTGTAAATCACCAAAATCAGAAATGAAAAGGGATACACAACAGCAGACACTGAGGAAATCCAAGGAAACATTAGGTCCTATTTCAAAAGCTTATAAACAACAAAATTTGAAAATGTAAAAGAAATGGACAATTTTCTTCATAGATTCCATTTACGAAAGCTGAATCAAGATCAGCAAATATATTTAATATTTAATAGTCTTATATCCCCTAAGGGAATAGAAGCTGTCATCAAAAGTCTCCAATAAAAAAAAAAAAAGCCAGTGTATAATGGTTTCAGCACAGAATTCTATCAGACCTTCAAAGAAGTCCTAACACCAATACTCTTCAAACTATTTCACAACATAGAAACAGAAGGAACATGACCAATCTGATTGTTTTTTTCTTTTTTTAATTATTTTTTTTATTTTTATATTAATTACAGTTTATTCACTTTGTATCCAAGCTGTAGCCCCCTTCCTGTCACCCCATGAATCACCAGGGATGATTCAGCTTATCTGGCTGGCTAGGCTGGTGTCTCCTTCCTCCCTCACTGTTCCATGTACTTCTCTCTGGAACCTGGGCGCTTGGTCGGAGAGGATGACCTTCCCTGAATAGAGGAGTACCTGTCTTTGGTCAAGGGTATATGAGTAGCTGCGCTCCCCTTCTAGAACCTCCAAACAAGCTCTGGGTCCAACCTCATTCTTATGCAACCTCTTTTGTTCTCTGTCTCTCTGTCACCATGTGTGTGTGTGTGTGTGTGGTGTATGTCATTCTGTTTCTGTGTATGTGTGTATGTGTCATTCTGTATCTATGACACATGTGTGGAAAATAGGTGGCAACTTGAATAAGTCAGTTTTCTTTTCCTAACTTTTGGGTCCAGAGATTAATCCTCTTGATAACAAGAGGTTTCAGGTGATGAGCCTTCTTGCTTGCCCCAACACTCCCAATTTTTATCAAGTAAATTGAAATGTGGCGCATCATCATTCTATTATTTAATTTGAATGACAATTGTTTTTACCTCTAGAAATATGAAATCTGGATCTTGTAGCACAGGCTATATCATTTGAGCAGGTTTTGGCTAAGTGTATTGTTTAAATTATATATATATTTTTTTACCAGGTCTGAAGTAAATAGTCTCATAATTTAATATGTCAGGATTTGTGCAGTTCAGAAATGTCTGCAAATTTATGTTTGAAATAAAACTGTCATTTTTTGGTAAAGGATAGTGTATGAGTTTTCAAGTACTCTTAGAAGATTTATATGGCATAGTTCACCAGCGAGGCTCTGAATAAATCTAGCTTAAGAGTTCAAGTTTCATCTTTCAGTATATAAATATCCGTTTCATTTAAATAGCTGTTTCTCAAAGGAATTGTCATAACATTGCTCTTGAGATTGAATGGGTTTATAGTAGGTAGCGTATTCTGGAAATTCTGGTCTTTGGATGGACTCTTTTGCCATTTGTTTCCTTAGATATTCTTAGAAAATCTAAACTACTGTCATAGTTGTCATGAGTTACAAGTAAGAATACATTTATTGTGACAAGGACAGAACGTTTCTTTTTTTCTCTTATTTTGAGATAATATATAATCAGTTAAGTTTTAAATATTTATTTATTTATTTATTTATTATTAATTATAATTTATTCACTTTGTACCTCGGCTGTAGACCCTTCCTTCATCTCCCTCCAGTCCCACTCTCCCTCTCTCTTCTCCCCCTACATTCCTCCTCTATTCCAAGGAGAGAGTAGGTCCTCCTCCCCTTCTCTCTGACCCTAGCCTATCAAGACCAGCTGCATTTTATTCCTCTGTGGCTGGAGAAGGCTGCAACTCCCAGGGGGAGGTGATCAACGAGTCTGCCACTGAATTCTTGTCAGAGACAGCGTCTGCTCCCCTTACTAGGGAACCCACTTGGAGATGGAGCTGCCTATGGGTTATATCTGAGCAGGGAATTCCATGGAGAGGTAGATCCTCTCCATGCAAGGACCTTTTTTGGAATATCAGTCACTGCAGGGCCCCTTGTGCCCAGAATTTTTGGCTCTGTTTGTCTCCTTTGGAGTTCCTGTCCACTCCAGGTCTTTCTATTTCGTACTTCCAATGTCTATCATATTTGCCCTTCTGAACAAGGTTTGAGTATCTTCCTTAGGGTCCTCCTGGTTGTTTAGCTTCTTTAAGTGTACAGATTTTAAGAAGTTTATCCTATATTATATGTCTAATATCCACTTATAAGGGATTATATAATCTGTGTGTATTTCTTCTTCTGGGTCACTCAGAATGATCTTTTCTAGTTCCATCCAAAATTTTTTGGAAAGTAGTTCATTAGATTTGACTAATTTATTATAGCTAACGTGGTATTCATATTTCCACTGTTTCAGGTATTTGTACTTGAAACAAATAGTTTTTTTGTTGTTATTGTTGTTGCTGGTGTTGTTGTTTGTTTCTGAGACAGAGTTTCTCTGTGTAGCCTTTGTTGTCCTGCATTCCCTTTGTAGACAAGTCTGGACTTGATGTCACAGAAATCTGCCTGCCTCTGCCTCCCAGAGAGCTGCAATTGCAAGTATGCACCATTGTGCCCAGGTGAAACAAATGTTTTTAAAATAATTTTAAGGAAGGTGGATTTCTTTTTTTATTTATTTTATTTTTTATATTAATATTTCTTTATTTTTAAATAATTTTATACATTCACTTGTATCCCAGCTGTAGCCCACTCCTTCTTTCCCTCCCAATTCTCCCCTCCCTCCCTCATCTCCTCTCCTTCCATCTGGCCCTAGCTTATCAGATATCTTCAGAATGGTTGGAATGTCTTTTTTTTTTTTTAATCATGAATGGTAGACCTGTATTTCTTAACATTCATTTTATTTGAAAATTTCATACATGACTATTACACTCCTCTTAAAAAGGCAAACTCATTCTCAAACTGTAGAAGAATCCTTATGACAAGTGCTCTAGAAATCTGGGTTAGTATCTAAGAGCCAATATTTCCAACAAGTTCCCCATGCTGCTGGTTGCATTGTTAAGCAGGACACACTTTATATAGGAAGGCTTTTGAAAACTTTCTACAAAAGGCATCTGAAAGACTCTACCTAGCAGTGTTTCAAAGCAGACACTAAGACTCATAACCAAACCCTCGGCAGAGTGCAGGGAATCATATGAAAGAAGGGAAGTTAGTATGATATGGAAAGGATAGGAGCTCTACAAGGACCAAATATATCTGGGCACAGGGTCTTTTCTGAGACTGACACTCAACCAAGGACCATCTATGGATATAACCTAGAACTTCTGCTCAGATGTGGCCTGTGGTAGCTCAGTAACCAAGTAGTTTTCCAAAGTAAGGGGAACACGGACTATTTCTAACAGGATCTCAAGGGCAGGCTGTTTGACACCCCCCCCCCCGGGGGAGGAGCAGTCTGTTAGGCCACAGAGGAGGACTTTGCAGCCAGCCCTGAAGATACCTGATAAAACAGGGTCAGATGAAAGGGGAGGAGGTCCTCCCCTATCAGGGGACTTGGAAAGGGGCAGGGAGGAGACCAGGGAGGGAGTGTGGGGTTGGGGAGGGAATGAGGGAGCGGGATACAGCTGGGACACAGAGTTAACAAAATGTAACTAAAAAGAAAAATTAAAAAAAAAAGAAAACTTTCTATATAAGTAACAGTTGTTAATTTGATAGAGTCAGCTTTGAGAGATATTCTGGCTAGGGACAATGTGATTAAATTGAACTTTTGGCAAATTCCTTTAGTAGAAATTTCTAGATTCCAGGCCAACATTGCAAGCAGAGAAATAAATATGCAGGCATTTATAATAATACAGGCAAGAGGTATAAGTTTTCAAACTAAAGCACTAAGAATAGAAGCAGGGAGAAGATAAAGTTGAGGGAAAATTTTACCAGTCTGAGAAAGAGATAACAAACTAATCCATGTGTAATATCTAAAGCAAATTAAACCAAAGGCTGGGAAACCTAATGACATATCTGATCTTTTCTGTTACTGTAGTAATTTGGAAATTTGAATTTTCATAAATTTGAATAAATATGCATAAATGCTATAGTCAGCTAACCCTGGGAACTTTCTGATAAAACAAACCAACAAACAAACAAATAAATATATAAATAATAAAACTGTCCTGTAACATTTTTAATCTTGTTTTCTCATCCTTATTTCTAGAGTGAAACATTGGTGCAGGGATCATGTGTCCATATGGTTCCAATAAACCACTGCAATTGTTTATAAAATTTTATCCACATTAAGCAAATGTTTACTGTTCATCTGCCTTCAGGTGAAAAATACTAATGTCTACATAAAAATTTATGCTATGTTTGAAGCTTACAATGTGGAGGTAGCAGGGAGAAATGTATTTTCATTATATGGTTTTGAATTTACATGGCTGTTTGTGACTTTATTTAAAACAAAATGTCATTCAAAGAGGGTGTTTTGTTATTTACTTACATATGTCTTTATTGAGCATTTTGTACTGGGCAATAATTCCTTTAAAGTTAATACTAGGCCCTATTTGTCCTGATTACCTAGATTACAGTGCAGTATTAAATACATAACTACAAAATGAGTGTAAAGTGGCTCACATCAAAGCCTATTGCAAATATAAGCCCTGAGAAAATTTCATGTGAAATAAATAAATAGATGAGGAAAAGAAGGAATTTTTGACTTGTAAATTGTTTGACTGTAAAATTCTGTATTTGGTTTCTTTAATGTTAAATAGATGCCAATGATATTTAACCCAAAGTATGCAATCAATATTATGTTCAATCATGTCATCATATTATAAGCAGCTTTCATATTATATAGTGAATTTGAAATAAAAAATAATTTTTTTTATTTTTGAAACATTAATTACTGTCTTAATTACTGTGAGGAGATACTTTGACTAAGGCAACTCTAGAAAAGATTGTTCTGAGTGAAGTATCCCAGAAGGAGAAAGACAAACATAGTATACACTCACTTATATAGACTTACAAGATATGGTAAACATAATGAAGTCTATACAACTAAAGAAGATAAATAAGAAAGCAGACAAGGGATAAGATGATCAATCCTCACTTAGATAGACGAATGGGATGTGCATTGGACATATGACAGGAGTTTAACACAGAAGGCATCTGAAAGACTCTACCAAGCAGCGTTTCAAAACAGATACTAAGACTCATAGCCAAACCTTCGGGAGAAGGGAAGTTACTATGATGTGGAAAGGATAGGAGCCCCACAAGGACCAAATATATCTGGGCACAGGGTTTTTTTTTTCTGAAACTGTTTCTGCAACCAAGGACCATGTATGGATATAACCTAGAACCTCTGCTCGGATGTAGCCCGTGGTAGCTCAATAACCAATTGGTTTCCCATAGTAAAGGGAACAGGGACTATCTCTGACAGGAACTCAATGTCAGGCTCTTTGACCTCCCACCCCCCAAGGGAGGAGCAGTCCTGCTAGGCCACAGAGGAGGACTTTGCAGCCAGGCCTGAAGATACCTGATAAAACAGGGTCATATGAAAGGGGAAGAGGTCCTCCCCAATCAGTGGACTTGGAAAGGGGCAGGGAGGAGATAGGGGAGGGAGGAAGGGGTTGGGAGGGAATAAGGGAGCGGGATACAGCTGGGATACAGAGTTAATAATAATAATAATAATAATAATTATTATTATTAGTAGTAGTAGTAGTAGTAGTAGTAGTAGTATAAAATATTTAATTTGTGTCTTGCTTACAGTTTCAGAGAATTAGTCCATAATCTTCATGGTGGGGAGCATCAAAGCAAGCAGGCAAATAAGACATTGTGGTAGAGCAGTAGCTGAGAGCTCACATCTGATCAGGAATGCACACACACACACTCACTCACAAACACATATGGAGAAAAAGAGACAAAAATGAGGCACAGGTGTCAGAGAGAGACACAGAGAAAGACAGAAACAGAGACAGACAAGATGAGAAATAGAAATAGACAGAGACAGAGAGGCAAGAGATGACAGAGAACCATACACAGGTACACAAAGAGAAACTTTTTTTCAAAAAAGTTCCACTAACTGGGTGCCATTCTCATTCATACCACCACAGTGATGTTTTGTATTCTTTGCATTATAGTTTAATTCAAATATATATTAGATTCCTTCAAATAAAATCACGTGACAATTTTGAATATGCAGATTTCTAAAAATTATTTTTGCAGCCTTCCATTTCTATTTGTGAAAAAAATCATGTCATTATACACCATTAAATGTATCTGTGAATAATGTATGTATGTGTGCATATATGTATGTATATATATTAGAAAATTCTTCCAGTAAGCATTCCATAGCCTTCTTCAGTAGTATATTGTCAGAATCTCTACATGTGATCATAAGCATGGTTGAGCACAAGATTTCATTTGCCAAGCCTTCATAATGTTTGTATTCATAGAGAGCACCTAATTAGAGCTTGTAATAACATATAAGCCTTCAGGATATAAAGTTTTAAATATTTTATTTTTACGTGTACTTCTATATGTGTAAGCACTATAACCACATCCTCTGTATGTACAGGTGCCCAAGAAGGCCAGAAGAGGGTGCCAGTTCCCCTGGAGCTGGAACTACAGGAAGTTATAAACTGCCTGACCTGGGTGCTGGGAACAGAACTGCTGAGTCACTTTTACAAAAGGATATAAAGTCTTAAAAAAAAACTCAGTATGCTCAGTTTCATTGTTCAAAAGTGTCTCATTGATATTTATTTATTTATCAAGAAAATTACTGGCATTACTTTATCATTACAAAACTTCCCAGGATACATGTACACTTTTTAAAAGAACAGTTCACTGTTCTTCTGAATATTTTATATTTTCAAGGACTATAGATATGAACAGAGTTTGAAAATTATCTATGTATTTTTTTAAGAAAAAATGATAACTAAAATCTTATATTGTATACCTCATTTTGAAATGAGCACCTAGATGATTCAACACACAAAACAACCCAAAATAGTCATGGCCAGTACAATGAATTCTCCAATGCTGTACTATGTCACTTGAGGTTTTATAACTTGCATTTGGCCACAAGAGAATCTGTGTTTAAGCTCTGGTCTAATTCATATATACTACCATCATATAATTTTAAGACCTAGCATAGAAAGTAAAAAGTCAGCATACAGTTTCTGTGTCAAAATCCTTGAGAAAAACAACTTAAAGTTGCAAAGATTTATTTTGGTTTGATTTCAGAAATTTTCAACCACTGTCTTTTGACTTCTTTGCTTTGAAGTCTGTAGTGAGGTAAAAACTCATTGAAGAAGGGTGTGTGTTTGTGGGACAACCAGAAAACTGAGAGGAGAGGACTAAGGACAAAACAGCCTTCAAGTGTGTATCTCCAGTGACCATATTCTTCCAGCTGTAGCCTACATCCTAAATTTTCCATAATCATCCAATAACATGATCAGATGAGGATCAGCCTTTGAAAATATGAGCCTTAGAAGGAAATTTATCTAAACAACTATAGCAATGTAAACTTTAAAGAGGAATTTCCTACACTACATGATATAACCTCAAAAACTAAAAGAATTTTGTTGTGCTGGAGATTGAGACACGAGTTATGAACATGCAAAGCAAATGCTCTACCATTCAGCAATACCCCAAGCTGGTATACTGTTATTGTTGATACCTTAACAGCTTGGTGTTTTAAAGTACTTACTGAATTTCTACATCTGTTTTCAAGTGGTCTATAGAATATTACTTAGTCATGTGATATTTAGCCACGAAATATTGTCTCCCTATAAAATAACCTTCCATATTACCCATTTGCAAGTCTAAATTGGAACCTACATAGGGATTTTCAGTTCAGTTTAAGATGAGCCATCAGTTCTATGAGGTAAAATTTATTGGTGTAAATAAATATGAGAATTGGTTTAAAATTTTTGCTCTAATGTGCTTTTGCATTGCAGAGCTGTTATTAATATGTGAACTACAGCTATAATTTCTATCAGGACTTGTAGTCGATAGCATTACACACACACACACAAAAAAAAAAAACCCACAATATAATGCAAGGAGAGAATGTAAAGTCCTTTGATTAATAATGCAGAAGCAGGGTCTTTCTTTGACTCTGTTGCCTGCCTTTGAATCCTTTTCCCTTGACTGGGCTGACTTGCCTAGCCTGAACAGAAGAAGATACACCCAGTCCTACATTAACTGATATTCCAGAACAGGATGATACTCAAGGAAGCCCTCCCTTTTTCTGATCCTTTTCTGAGAAAACGGAGAGGCCTGAAGATGGCGAGAAAGTAAGGTGTGAGAGAAGAACTTGGGGGAAAGAAGGGAGAGGAAACTACCATCAGGTGTAAAATAAATAAATTAAATAATTTTTAAAAATCTAAAAACCAGTGCGAGTTCACTGAAGGAGCTGGACCTGGGATATTGACAAAAAAAAAAAAAAAGAAATAAATGAGATATTTACTAAAACTCATTTTATTCCATTAAAACACACTATCATAAAATATTGCACTGACTTCAGTTTTCCTCCTTTATATTGCCATTTCATGATATGAATCTAGAGCTTCTGGAGTTAACAATAGACCTTTAGTTTACTGTTTCTCTTCACATCAAAGACTAGATTAGAACATCTTGTTTCTATCTTCTAACATGATACTGTTGCTGCATGTTTAAAAAGTCTAGATATTTCTGCCTTCTCAGTCACCAAGCATGAAGGCTCATGTTTGAGGCAACCACCACCACATCCAAGTAATTCAATTAAAAAACATGGGATACAGATATGAACAGAGAAATCTCAATAGAGGAATATCGAATGGCAGAGAAACACTTAAAGAAATGCTCAGTAGCTTTAACCATCAGGGAGATGCAAATCAAAATGACCCTGAGATTTCACCTTACACCCATCAGAATGGCCAAGACATGCTGTAAAGGAAGTGGAGAAAGAAACCTCCTCCATTGCTGGTGGGAGTTGTAAACTTATATAACCACTTTGGAAATCAATCTGGCATTTTCTCAGAAAATTAGGAATAAGGCTACCTCAAGGTCCAGCTATACCAATACTAGCATATATCCAAATCATATGCTCAAGTTTATGATAAAGACATTTACTCAACCATGTTTTATAGCAGCTTTATTCATAATAGCCAGAATCTGAATACATCCCAAATACCCCTCAACTATGGAATGGAATCAGAAATCGTGCTACATTTACACAATGGATTAGTACTCAGCAATAAAAAACAAGGAAATCATGAAATTTACAAGCAAATTATAGGAACTAGGAAAGATCATCCTGAGTGAGGTATCCCAGAAGCAGAAAGACACATATGGTATATACTCACTTATAAGTGGATACTAGACATAAATATAGGGTAAACATATTAAAATTTCTACACCTAAAGACTCTAAGCAAGAAGGAGGGTCCTGGGTAAGATGATCAATCCTCATTCAGAAAGGCAAATGGGATGGACATCTGAAGAGGGAAAAAACAGGGAACAGGACAGGAGCCTACCACACAGGGCCTCTGAAAGACTCTACCCAGCAGGATATTGAAGGAGATGCTGAGACTCATAGAAAAACTTTGGATAGAGTAAGTGCAGGGAATCTTCTGAAAGAAGGGTGAGATGAAAGACCTGGAGATGATAGGAGCTCCACAGGGATAGCAACATAATAAAAAAAAATCTGAGCCCAGGGTTCTTTTCTGAGACTGACACTCCAACCAAGGACCACTCCTGGATATAACCTAGAACCCCTGCACAGATGTAGCCCATGGCAGCTCAGTATCCAAGTGGATACCCTGGTAAGTGGAACAGGGGCTGTCTCTAACATGAACTCAGTGGCTGGCTCTGTGCTCACCTCCCTCTTTGGGGGGAGCAGCCTTACCAGGCCACAGAGGGAGATGATGCAGCCAGTCCTGATGATACCTGATAGAAAAGGGTCAGAAGGAAGGGGAGGAGTACCTCTCCTATCAGTGGACTGGGGAAAAGGTATGGTATGAGAAAAGCCAAAAAGGATGGGATTGGGAGGGAAAGGAGGGGGCTTTAGCTGGGATGCAAAGTGAATAAATTGTAACAAATAGAAATAAATAAATGAATGAATAAATAAAGAATTTAAATATCTAGATATTGATGATGTAGAAGAGTTTATTTGTAAAGGAGTGCCTACTTCATTTTATTTAGTTAGCAGAGGCTAGCATGTGATTTAAATTTTTATTTTCTACCCTAATATCCAATATATGATAGGTCAACAAAATTAACAATGTTGTGTAATCATGACACTTATTTTGTACAATTTTCTTTCCTAATCTATGGTATATATGCCATCACCCATAAATACTTAACATATTATGAATAAAGGGCATTACAACTAAGTGGAAATCCATTACATTTTCAAGGGTAGAGAAAAAATAACTAGACCAATAAATTAGTTTCCTGGCAAATATGCAAATATGTTATTGCATGTAGTGATACAAATTTTTGTAACATAATTTTTTTTAATATCATAGTGGAGATATGCAACAAGGAGTAAGGTGTTCTGCATTCAAGGAAATGTCAGATGGGATTACTGTACTAAGTGGAAGTTTCATTATATTCAAATCTAACTGCTTTTCTGTTCATTTGATTCTATTAGTTCTTTATTATTAAACTCTAATGCATGTTTTTGGAATTTCCTTACTTTGCAGTCATTACCTTACCATCAAAATTATTTTATTTAGCACTTTTAATAAAGCACTATCTCATTAACAATATTGTCATCTTTTATAATAAAATAACAGCTTACTTTTTTGCTTGATTTTTATAAATTAGGTTATCTTGAACTTCTTTAGATACAGTTAAAACCAATATCTATGAAAAAGAAGCAGACACATTTATCACATAAAGCAATACACTTATAGTGAGTCTGTTGCAAACATAGTTTACAATTAGTGAAAAAAGCAATTTTAAACTACCCTGTGGTATTTAATTTAATGATTCATAAGTATAGTTTCTTAGAGGATTCTGAACTTTTAATGAAAATAGTTGCCAAACATCCCTATATTCTGTAATCTGAGTAATGAAACCAGAAATTTTATCAAAAATTTCATGAATTACAATTTGCACATTTGATGGAAGAAATAAATAGGAATAAAAAATAAAAATATAATAAGCATAATTATATTTGGTATTTACATATGTGATTCATAGAAAAATCAAATGTTATACTAAATTTTAGTTCTATGATATATGTTTGATTATAAAAGAAGCCACATAAAACATTTATTTTCAGGAGTCCCACTTATGCATCTGAGTATAGTTCTTTCCATAAGATCTAACTCAAATATCTTCTTAAGGATGTGAATTTTGTGAAGAATTTAATAAAATTAGAAACTGATACTACTAATAAAATAAAATTGTGCAGATGTTAGAAAAGATTCATTAAATTATTTAAAAGTATTTGCTGTTGAATTAAAATTTATGGTGGATATTTGTGGACATTTTAATATTAAAAATAATCTGTTTTGTTCTTAACATGGTCAAGATGTAGCAGATCCCTACCTATAAAATAGCTTTTAAAATTAAATTTATTTTCCCTAAAATATTTGCCTATTTGGAAAGAAGTAATACTGATTTACTTGCTCCTGAGGATGTTCCATATCTGAAATAAGAAAATGCAGAGAAGGGGAGGAGGAACTCACCTATCAGTGGACTAGGGGAGGAACCTAGAGGGGGAAGATATAGGGAAAGTAGGATGGAAAAGAGATGAGGGAGGGGGCTACAGCAGGATACAAAGTAAATGAATTATAATAAATAATAAATACAATTTTAAAAGATTACACTTGAAAATATAAATTTAAAATAGAAAAGACAGTTACAACTTATGAATCTATTATTTTTCATAAATATAATGTAAAGATAGACTGTTTAGGATTGCTAGGAAAATTGACATAGACTAGATATGAAGTTGTGGGTTGGCATTTGATATGATTTGCAATCATATTTTCTCTGCTTCTCTTTGCAGTTCAGAAGTCCAAAATAACTATGTGATTTCAGATTAAACAAACGCTTTATGAATTGATTGGTAGTTTACTGTACAGGATAAATACAAAATTTGACTAGTCAATAAATAATGTATATGCAGAAGTGATTGATACAGAGTTTTTCTTGCAATCTAAGAATCAGCATGGTATTGATACAAGTGAATGATATACATTATAAAAAGTTAAACAAAAACATTTTGAAAGTTTTACCATAAAGTAGAAAAGTGTAAAGACGTAGTTATGGTTAACCTTATTTTTATTCATTCATTCATTCATTTATGTGTGATAGGGCTGGATTACAAACCTTCCCACATGCTGGAAAACTGCTGACCAACTAACAATGCTATATTTATAACCCAGGATAACGTTGAAGAATGTATATATAAGTGAAAATATGTTATGCCATTAAGTGTACTATATTTATGTTTTCTGTGTTACTTTAAATAATTCTTAAAATGACAATAGAACTAAAATTGAAAAATTACCGGTTTATAAACAAATGCATACTCTAATATTTACACAATATTTCTTTGAAATCAGTAAGACCACATTGTTTCCTTTGGTATTAGAGTTATGTTCATTTTTGTTTCGACTCAGATACCTTCTTGGGAAATATTGTACTTTAAACTGCCCCACAGTTCCTCCCAATGCTTTAGACTTTTGAGAAACTTATGAATTTCATTTTAAAAATCTTTCAAATAAGTAGAAATATCATATATCAAAAATAAGATGCTTTTAAGCTTTTAAGGACAAAAATAGTTCAATGTTAGCAAAATAGTGAGAATTGTATCCAGTAAACTATGGCTATAATTTAAATTTTATGGTAGTTTGCTTTGAATTGTGGAGTGTTATAGCTAGTATATTGAGAATAGGGTGAAATGTAAATAACACTGGCAATAAAATTAAAGTGCAAGTACTTTTGAATGACTGACTCATAGTGGGTCTTTATGTTTTTATCCATAAAATGAGTGGTACTGGTTTTCTTGTGATTATTTTATAAAGTTGAGTTCAAAAATCTTGCATGATATTATTTATATAATATCACAAAATTATGTTTTATTGGTTCTACTGTCACCATGAGAAAACTAGCAAATTTAAAATGTAGTACTTTATATTTTCCCAAGTTGGGTAAAGATGAAAACAACTGTCACTTGATTATTAACCTGTGCGACACATGTCATATATAACTAAAGATAAAATTAGTAAACATTTAGGATATTCAGTGTGCAACAAGTTATTTATTAGTCATACTAGATTAGAAATGTAGACATTGAGAAATAATTATGCAAAAGTAAAAATAAATATCACATCTATGTACCTAAATATCAGGAAAAGTGGCAAATAAACAGAATGAGAAAAAGAACACTTGTTTTGCTTTGAACATAGAACTTCAACATTTTGATTGCTATTATGTTTGTGTGTGTGTGTGTGTTTATATATAAAACAGAGTCTTCTTAACTGGGAGAATGTGAACTTGTTTGCAATAATGCTTTTTATTTTGTTTTAAATTTTTTACCTTGTTGAACATAATGTTTCATTTTGACAATAGTAACCGTAAGATGTCTGTAATAATTCAAGGTCTTTTGAACACATGGTTTCTTTCAGCATGATATATATATATATATATATATATATATATATATATATATACACATATGTGTGTATTTACATACATATATATATATATATATGTAAAGTTATCTGCATACCATAAGGTTTTTCAAATATAAATATACTATAATATTGCGTGGTGTAGGTAAATTTCACTTAACATTTTGTTTGCACTGGAAATTAAATGATCCCAGACTATATTCATGACTTTCATTTCACTGGAAAAAGCAGTGATTCTTCAAGCATAGTCCCTTGCCTAAAAGCAGCAGCACCTGAAAATCTGTTAGAAATACAAACTACTTGTCCTCATTAAAGAACTATTCAATTAAAAAAAAAAGAACTCCAGTAAACTAGTTCTAATGAATGCTGAATAATCTATTGAATTAGCTGCTTAAATGCCAAATGTTAGTGTCAGCAGTAATGGAGCAAAATGTTCGGAAGAAAAACATTTATCAGAGAAGTCTACGGAACTCTAGTGAACCATGTGTAGCTGAGCATAGGCAGATGAAGATTAGGGAAATTGTGATAAGAGACAATGAAGTCACTAGTATCTTAGAGGAGAGACTTTCTTCAGTTTTACATTTGAGATACAAAGTCCACACAGGATAGAGAGGAACTGGCAGGCTTGACATGAGATCACATATTTGAATAAATGGCTAGCAAATACATCATTCTTTTTCTATCAAATTCATATCAATAGTCAAACAGAGAAGTTTTGGATTTCCTAATAACCACAACCAAGGTAACTAGCTTGAGGTTGATTTCTTTATTTTTTATATTTATTTCCCCCAGTATAGTGGTATAGTTGTGTGCCTCAAATTCCCATGTTCATTATAATACTCTGAGTAATATTTTGAATGCAAAATTTCTACACTACCTACTCAGAGACTATAATTTAGTAAAGAAAACGAAAGTCTTCACAATGGTGCAATAGGTAGTAACATAAATTTTTCTTAAACAAATAGAACGGGTCTACATCTGAGCAGAGGTTCTAGGTTATATCCGTGAATGGACCTTGGTTGGAGTATCAGTCTCAGAAAGTACCCCTGTACCCAGATATTTTGGTTCTGTTGCTTTCCCTGTG
Organism: Psammomys obesus; assembly: GCF_907164565.1. Taxonomy (NCBI): domain Eukaryota; kingdom Metazoa; phylum Chordata; class Mammalia; order Rodentia; family Muridae; genus Psammomys; species Psammomys obesus. The sequence goes on along the minus strand of NW_026596427.1, from coordinate 1,826,848 downwards.
GAGCTCCTGTCCTCTACAGGTCTTACTAACTCCCCCTTCTTTCATATGATTTCCTGTACTCTGCCCAAAGTTTGATTATGAGTCTCAGCATCTGCTTTGATACACTGCTAGCTAGAGTCCTTGTGAGTTCTTAGTAAGGTGAGCAGGGGCTCTCTGTGACATGAACTCACTGTCTGGCTCTTTGATGCCCCCCCAACACACACCCAGGGAGGAACAGCATTGCCAGGCCACAGAGGACAGTGCAGCCAGTCCTGATGAGACCTGATAATCTAGGGTCAGATGGAAGGAGAGGAGGACCTCTCCTATCAGTGGACTTAGAGAGGGGCAGGGAGGAGATGAGAAACTGAGGGTGGGATTGGGAGGAAATAAGAGACGGGGCTACAGCTGGGATACAAAGTGAATAAAATATAATTAATGTAAACATTTAATTTAAAAAAGAATTGTTTTAAACATTTAGCCATATGTATGCTCAAGAAAACTCTCAACTTCAATAAACCACATATTTTCTTTTAGTAATTTTGGTATAACCCACATAAAGAAGTAAATACAGTTGATCTGAAGTATATTTTATGTTACTGAGGATAATATATGTATCTATTCTATTTGCTTTTTTATTCATTAATTCAAATTATATAGGCCCCTCGTTCCTCTCCTCCCAGTCCCACCCTCCCTCCCCCATCTCTTCTCCCCTGTCCCCCAGAATTGGGTATCCCACTTACCCAGACACCCCAACTCATGTATTCACATGAGGACTGACTGAGTTCATCTTTCTTCCTGGTAGCCTTGTAGGAAAGTCCCATCAGGAGGAAGTAATCAAAAGCAGGGAAAATAGTCTGTGTCAGAGATATCCCCGACTCCCCTAACTAGTGGGTCCACATGAAGCCTAAGATGCACATCAGAATTATCTTCTTGCAGTCTGTCCTTTGTAGTATGTCTATCCTGTATTATATGACTAAAATCTTCTTATAAGTTAGTATGCACCATGTGTGTCTTTCTAATGATCATCATAGGGAAAAGAATAAAAAGTCTAGTGATTACTACAGTAGATCCATTTGGGTTCATCTGTAAGAAATTTGATTCTCATTGAAGCTGGTGATTACAGGGCCACACTCTAGTCTTTTTGTTTAAACATTCTATTCAAAATTCACAAATTCAATTCTAAAGTCTAATTTGGTAGTGAATAAATATCCTCAAAAAATGAAACTACAAGAGCATATATTCCTATGCCCTGACAAGAATCTTAAAAGGTATCATGTAAAGGGATGACACTGATGGGGGGGAGTAAATCATGAAAATTTAAGAAAAATATTTGTTGATATAGCTCAAATCAGACTTATTTAGCATACAACAGATGCTGAAATCAATCCATTTTAATTGGAAACTCAATACAATAGAAAACATAAAAAGAAAAATAAATGTTTGGGTGATATCTTGCAAAATGATAATTTAATAATATTCAATAAGGTTAATTTTATAAATGTATTAATAAAAGTGGATTTATAAACAGAAGTAAGGTTGAATTTATAGTTTATAGACATGATATGATTTGAATCGAAATCAAACAGATTCTTCTTTTAATTTTTTTTAATTTATTCAGATTGAAGCACCCTCCCTCAACTCCTCCCAGTCATCCTCCTTCCCTCTTTGCCCCATCTCCTTTCCCTAGTCCATTGAAAGGGTGAGTTTTCTTCTTCTGCCATATGCCTATAGCTTATCAAGTCTCATAAGGACTGCCTGGATCCTCTTCCTCTGTGGCTTAGTAAGGCCGCATCACGAGGGGCAAATGATCAAAGAGCAGGCAATTGATTTCATTACAGAGATAGCCCTGCTTCCCTTACTCAAAGACCCACATGGAAACTGAGCTGCCAATCGGCTACATGTGAGCAAGGGGTATAGGTTCTCTCCATGCCTGGCCCTTGGTTGGTGCATCAGTCTCTACAGGACCACCTGGGCTGAGATTTTTTTAACATTTAGAGTCTCTTTGTGGAGCTCCTGTTACCTCCATGTCCTTTTATTCCACCCCCTTTCTCTTCTTCCATTGAACTCCTGTGCTCTGCCCAAAGTTTGGCTGTGAGTTCCAGGATTGGCTTCTATGCCCTGTAGGGTAGAGCTTTTCAGAGGCCCTCCATAGTAGGCTCCAATACTGTTTACTCTCTTCAATCACTTCTGGTGTCTATATTGCTTGCCATTCTGAATGAGATTTAAGCATCCTCCCTAGGGTTCTTCTTAGTGTTTAGTTTCTTTAGGTCTGTAGATTTTAGTATGGCTCTCCAGTATTACATGGCTTATCCATTTTAGTGAGTGTATACCATATGTGTCTTTCTGTTTCTGAGTTACCTCACTCAGGATGATGTTTTCTGGTTCCATCTATTTGCGAGATGATATGATAGTATAGATGAGTGACCCCCCAAAAAAAATCTACCAGGAAACTTCTTCTCCTTATAAACACCTTCAGCAATGGGGCTGGATACAAAATGAACTAAAAGAAAAAAAATTAGTAGCCCTCCTGTATACAAAAGAGAAATGAGTTGAGAAAGAAATTAAGGAAACACCACCCTTCACAATAGCCACAAAAAACATAAAGTATCTTGGTGTAACTCTGATCAAGGAAGTAAAATAAATGTATGAAAAACTTCAAGTCTCTGAAGACAAAAATTAAAGAAGCTATCAAAAGATGGAAATATCACCATGTTCATGGCTTGGTAGGATTACCATAATAAAAATGGCTACCCCACGAAAAGCAATCTACAGATTTAATGAAATTACCATCAAAATACCAATATTTTTTTTACAGAACTTGAAAGAAAAATTCTCAACTGCATATGAAAAAAACAAAACAAACAAACAAAAAACAGAAGAAGTAAAATAATCCTTTAAAATAAAAGATCTTCTGGAGATGTCTTTATTCAGAAACTCAAGCTGTACTACAGAGCAATAGTAATAAAAACTGCATGGTATTAGCCTAGAAACAGACTGGTGGATCAATGAATTCGAATGGAAGATCCAGGAATAAAGAGACACTCCTATGGATAATTAATTTTGACAAAGAAGCCAAACAATACAATGGAAAAAAGATAGCATCTTCAACAAATGAGGCTGGTCTAACTGGATGTCTAACCTGTAGAAAAATGCAAATAGATCCATGTCTATCCCCCTGGAAAAAAAATAAAGTTCAATTAGATCAAAGACCTCTATATAAAACCAGACATAATAAATATGTTGGAAGAAAATATGGGGAAGAGCCTTCAACTCATTGACACAGGAGAAAACTTCCTGAACAGAACAGCACAGGCTCTAAGATCGACCATAAATAAATGCGACCTCATGAAACTGAAAAGCTTCTGTAAAGCAAAGGTCACTGTCATCAGAACAAGACAACAGCCTACAGACTGGGAAAAGATCTTCACCAACCCTACATCTGATAGAGGGTTAATATCCAGAAAATATAAAGAACTCAAGAATTTGACACCAACAAACCAAATAATCCAATTAAAAATGCGGTACAGAGCTAAAAAGAGAATTCTCAACAGAGAAACATTGAATAGTTGAGGAACACTTAGAGATGTTCAACATCCTTAGTCATCAGGGAAATGCAAATCAAAACAACTCTGAGTTCCATCTTACACCCATCACAATGGCTAAGATCAAAAACTCAAGTGACAATACATGCTGGAGAGGATGTGGCCAAAGGGGAACCCTCCTCCATTTCTTGTGGAAGCACAAACTTGTGCAAGTAATTTGGAAATCAATTTAGTGCTTTCTCATAAAAATGGGAATAGTGCTACTTCATGAACCACCTATAACATACCTGGGCTATACCCAAAAGATGCCCCACATGCTCAACTATGTTTGTAGCAGCTTTATTTGTAATAGTCAGAATCTGGAAACAACCCAGATGTCCCTCACCTGAGAAATGGATACAGAAATTGTGGTACATCTACACAATGGAATACTGCTCAGAATTTTAAAACAAGGAAATCATGAAATTTGCAGGCAAAATAGATAAAATGGAATCTTAATTTTGGAAAAAAAGTATTTCCCCTCAAGTGATACAATTTATTTTTAAAGTTGATTTATTTCATGTTTTTATGTGTATGAATGTTACTCCTGCTTGTTATGTAAATGCACCATGTACATTTTGTGTCCACTAAGGACAGAAGAAGAAATTGGATACTTGGAATTGGAGTTAGAGAAGTTATAGCATCATGTAGGTGTTGGGAATTGATTCTAGGTCCTCTGCAAGAGTAACAAGTGCTCTTAAACACTGAACCTTATGCCCAGCCACTGAAGTGATGCAAGTTAAGACAGAATATGTTTGCTCAATGGTTTGGGCTTGACAAGTGAATAATTAACCTGTGGCAAGAGGTGACTCAGAACCATAGAAGAAAATATATTCCAAATTGTAATACTCAAAAATTATACAAAAAAATATATGATATAAATAGTTCTTCTTACTTTTGAGTACATGTCTAAGTTATAGCACATATTAAATTAAAGCTTCTGGTGTTTTTTAGAAATAATAATCATTTGTTCATAGAGAGGTAAAAGATAGTTGAAGATGATCTTATTTAATATTTTTGTTACCATGTAAACCAAAAAGTGGTTTAGAAGCAAACAAATATGGTTTCATGATATAAAATACTGTTTTGGTAAAATGCAGACGCAAACTCCCTTTCTTTTAAAAATGCCTAAAAGTAGATTTGTTTCAATTGTCATAGGTACATTTACTATTTCAGTGAATAGAGTTTTGTACTGAGGGAAGGATCTAAGTGAAAAAGATACTCTTTGGAGGTTATTTTTGTACAGGATTATGGATTTCAAACATGAAGTATGATTTAACAGATGAAGGCTAAAGCCTTGTAATTTTCATTTATTATAAGATTCTGGATGATCTTGATATACTTGGTGTCTGCTCCAGAATCCACACTTGAAGAACACTCGTTCTCTTCTTTCATATGCAAAACTGAAACTCCTAAAATATACCCTTAAAAAACACCTTCAAAGGAATTTTTCATGTGTGATACAGATACTTTTGTTTTTAATTTTTTCTTTAAAAGAGTTGGGATACAAAGTGAATAAATTGTAATACTCAAAAAATAAATTAATTAATTAAAAATATTCACAGATGTTGCAGCCATCCCTGATGAGACCTGATAGGCTAGGTTCCCACAGAAGTGGCGGGGAGGTCTTCTCCATCAGTGAACTGGGGGAGGGGCATAGAAGGAGAAGTGGGAGGGAGGGTAGGATTGGGAGGGGCAAGAGAGGGGCTGCAGAGGGAACACAAAATGAATAAATTTCAATTAATAAATTAATAAAATGAAGTTAAAATATTTATGGTGAAATATACTGATTTGTATAAGAATAAACTAAAATTTATGTAGACAAAAATCCATGCATAAGTCTAATAGTCATGTCTGTGCATCCAAAGACACTGTTTCTGTTTGTGATGGATAACTTTTCTGTTTCATAAATAGATATAATGTAAACCTTTCTTCTGTTTTATATCCCACTACACCATAATCATTGATTCTTCTGGCCAACATGTGCCTACTGATTAATGTCACTGATTAATGTCACATGCAGAGGGAGGATAAACAATGACTCAGAGGAGTTTAGCCAAAGCCAGAAAAAAAAAATAAAGATCCATTTTAGAACTCTAAAATGAGTCAATTTTTTGTTCTTATACTTTGGATAAAATGGTGTTGATCATTACTGACTCATCAGTCTTCTCAATAGCTTTCTTTACAAGTAAATTGAAGACTGTCTTCAGAGGGATGAGGACTCTTTCAAGCAGTATGAATGTCCTCCTGTCTGAAAAGAAATGTGACTGTACAGTTAACTTCACTGAAGAAGAAGATAGGTGAAGCAGTTCTGCTGATTGGAGGGCACATGGCAGTGCTTATTGCATAGTTGACTATGAGACTAGAGATAACTTATTCATTTTAATTAATTTAATTTTTATTTATTACAATTTACTCACTTTGTATCAGAGCTGTAGCCCCTCCCTTGTCCCCTTCCAATCCCACTCTCCCTCCCTCTTCTCTTCCTATGCCCCTTCCCCAGTTCACTGAGAGGGAAGTTCCTCCTCCCCTTCCATCTGACCCTAGCCTATCATGTCTCATCAGGACTACCTAATTTTCTTCATCTGTAGCCTTGTAAGGCTGCTCCCCACTCAGGGGAAGGTGATCAAAAAGCCAGCCACTGAGTTCATGTCAGAGACAGCCCCTCTTCCCCTTACTAGTGTACCTACTTGGACATTGAGCTGTCATGCGTTACCTCTGTGCAGGGGTTCTAGGTTATCTCTATGCATGGTCCTTGGTTGGAGGGCTGGAGTATCAGTCTCAGAAAAGACCACTATTCCCTGATTGTTTTATCTTGTTGCTCTCTTTATTCATAGAAAAAAAAAAAAAAACAAAGTTGTTTTTTTTTTTTTTAACTCATCTATTGTATTTGCATAACCAGATCATGCCATTATAAGCACAATTACAGTAAGCACCTTTAATGGACTATTTTTTCTCATTCCCATTACACTAAATCTCTCTCAGAAATCTATGTACTGCTGTTCACAGCTGAGTGTTTTATATTATGCAAAATTTTCACAAATAGCTGCAATTCTTTCCAGATCTACTGTTAATGTCTTTTGATAGTAGTTGCTTTTTGTATTATTAGTTACATTTTATTAACTCTGTATCCCAGCTGTATCTGCTCCCTCATTCCCTCCCAAATCTTCTCTCCCTACCCCATCTCCTCCTTGCCCCTTTCCAAGTCCACTGATTGGGTGGGACCTCCTCCCCTTTCATTAGATCCTGTTTTATCAGGTATCTTCAGAACTGTCTACAAAGTCCTTCTCTGTGACATAGCAGGACTGCCCCTTCCTTGCGGGGTGGGGAGGTCAAAGAGCCTGCCATTGAGTTCCTGTCAGAAACAGTCCCTGTTCCCCTTACTATGGGAAAGCAGTTGGTTACTGAGCTACCACAGGCTTCATCCACAATGAGGTTCTAGGTTATATCAATGCATGGTCCTTGGTTGAGTGTCAGTCTCACAAAAGACTCCTGTGCCCAGATATATTTGGTCCTTGTGGAGCTCCTATCCTTTCCACATCGTACAAACTCCCCCATTTTTCATATGTTTTCCTGCACTCTGCCGAAGGTTTGGTTATGACTCTTAGTATCTGTTTTGATACACTGCTAGGTAGAGTCTTTCAGGGGCCCTCTGAGGTAGGCTCCTGTCCTGTTACTTGTTTTCTCCTATGGCCAATGGACCTCCAATTTGTCTTTCTAACTGAGAATTGATCATCTTGCCCCGGGTCCTCTTTCTTGTTTATCTTCTTTAGGTGTATAGATTGCATTATGTTTATCGTGTCTTATAGGACTATACGAGTGAGTATATACCATGTGTGTCTTTCTCCAGATGGGATAGCACACTCAGAACGATCTTTTCTAGATCCCACCATTTGCCTGCAAATTTCATGATTTCCTCGTTTTTGATTGCTGAGTAGTATTCCATTGAGTAAAATTTATCCATTCTTCCGTTGATGGACATCTGGGTTGTTCCCAGGTTCTGGCTATTACAAATAAAGCTGCTACAAACTTGGTTGAGCAAATGTCTTTGTTGTGTACTTGAGGAAATTTTGAGTAAATGCCTATGAGTGGTATAGCTGGGTCTTGAGGAAACACTATTCCTAATTGTCTGAGAAAGCACCAGATTGACTTCCAAAGTGGTTGTACCAATTTACATTCCCACCAGCAGTGGAGGAGGGTTCCCCTTTCTCCACAACCTCTCCAGCATGTGTTGTCACTAAAGTTATTCATCTTAGCCATTCTGATGGGTGTAAGGTGAAATTTCAGGGTCGTTTTGATTTGCATCTCCCTGATGGCTAAGGATGTTGAGCATTTCTTTAAGTGTTTCTCTGCCATTCTATATTCTTCTACAGAGAATTCTCTGTTTAGCTCCATACCACATTTATCAATTGGAATACTTGATTTATTGCTTTTTAACTTCTTTAATTCTTTGTATATGCTGGATATCAGCCCTCTGTCAGATATAGGGTTGGTGAAGATACTTTCCCAGTCTGTAGGCTGTCGTTTTGTTCTGAGGACAATGCCTTTTGCTTTACAGAAGCTTTTCGGTTCCATGAGGTCCCATTTATTGATTGTTGCTCTTAGATCCTGGTGTTGGTGTTCTGTTCAGGAAGTTGTCTCCTGTGGCAATGAGTTCTAGGTGGTTCCTCACTTTTTTTTCCTAACCGATTTAGAGTATCTGGTTTTATGTTGATGTCTTTGATCCACTTGGACTTTAGTTTTGTGCAAGGTGATAGATACGGATCTATTTTCATTTTTTTGCATGTAGACATCCAGTTGGACCAGCACCATTTGTTGAAGATGCTGTCTTTTTTCCATTGAATGGTTTTGGCTTCTTTGACCAAAAATCAATCAAGTATTCATAGTTGTGTGGGTTTATTTCTGGGTCTTTTTTTTTTTTAATTTTTATTCCAGGCCACTTTGTACCAGTTAACGTCTTTTTTATTTAATTTTATTTTTTTCTTATCAGTTACATTTTATTAACTCTGTATCCCAGCCGTGTCCTGCTCCCTCATTCCCTCCCAATCCCACCCTTCCTCCCTCATCTCCACTGTGCCCCTTTCCAAGTCCACTGATAGGGGGGACCTACCTCCTCCCTATTCATCCGATCCTGTTTTATCAGGTATCTTCAGGATTAGCTGCGAAGCCCTTCTCTGTGGCCTAACAGGACTGCTCCTTCCTTGGGGGGTGGGGAGGTCAAAGAGCTGGTTCCATTGATCCTCCTTTCTGTTTCTATGCCAGTACCATGCATTTTTTTATTACTATTGCTCTATAGTACAGCTTGAGATCGGGGATGGAGATACCTCCAGATGACCTGTTGTTGTACAGGATCGTTTTGGTGGTTCTGGGTTTTTTGTTCCTCCCTATGAAGCTGAGAATCTTATAGTATTAACCACACATATAAAAACATGTGTCTAAACTAAAATATTAAATTTTTTAGTTGAATCAGAAATATGACTGGGTTTAATTTAGCTGATAAAATTTTTCTCCCTTATTAATCTTAGTTTTACATTTTATAGTATTCAGAGTAATGTTGCTCCCGAGTTGTACATATCTTTAGAACCTAAGTTGTGTCATTTTAAATGGCAAACAGGACTTTCTATATGGTTAGAGATCCTGAAATTATCCTAAATTATCAAGATGTGGAGAATATAGTCATCAAAATCCTTATAGACCGGACTTGAAAGACTGTCAGGGAAGAGAATCAAAACATTGGTAATCAGATATACAATAGAATACAAGCTGAATTAGAAAAGACACTGATGTAACTTTAATTTTAATAAGCTTTAGGTAACCCTAAAATATTAGTGAAATTTACTGTCATAGAATAAGGTATCCTGACTTGACTCTATGGAAAGGAGAATTGTATCTCATTGCTGACAAGAGCAGTGGCTCTCAGGTTTTAGATTCTACCAAAATCACTTGAAAGTCTTTCTACATCATACAATTTAGAAAGTTGAGGTCTGGGCTCAGGAATTTGGATTTCTACCAGGACCAAAGATGAAACTGTTGCTGGTGGTCTAGAAACTGTTATTTGAGACCAAGTACACTGCATAATACATTCATGAACAATAGCAGTCAAACTCAGGTTTCATCTTTGAAGATGGTAATAGTGATGATGAGGATGGTGTTGATAAATACAGTATTTTGGTTTTTAGAAGTTAATAAAAAAACAATTATCAGGGGAAAACCCTTTCAAGTATGAGGACCTTGTTTGAAAGTCTCACTCAATAATCCACATTATACAGGAGAAAATAAGAATAAAATAGAAAGATGGTTGTTAGTACAATGAAAACTATCTTTATAATATGAGCTACTGTGACCAGAGAGATAGTTTGGTGGTTAAAAGCACTTATTGTTCTTCCACAGGAACTCAGTTCAATTTCCAACACTCATATACTGGCTCACAAGCATTTTTAACTATAGTTCCAGAGGATCTGATGCCTTCTTCTGGATTCCATGTGCACGAGACATACAAGTAGTGCAGATACATGCACACAAAACAGTGATATGCATAATATAAAATAAAAATAAAACTTTAACAAAATTATAAAACAAATACTACATTAAGTGACAATGAGTAATATTTTACATGCAGCACTTCAAAAACTCTGCAAGTATATATACAGTTAACATTTAAATATTTAAACATTTATTTTAAATTAAAATGTTTCTTTATGTGCATGGCTGTTTTTGTGCTCATATATCTGTATGTCACTGCATACCTGCTACCCACGGAGAGAAGATGGCATTATAGCTCATGGAATTGGAGTTATAAGCAGTTCTAAAACACTACATGTATATAAAGAATTGAACCCAGTTCCTCCAGAACAGCAACAAGATTTCTTTTTATTTTATTTTATTTTTTTAATTTTATTCTCTTCTTATCAGTTACATATTATTAACTCTGTATCCCAGCTGTATCCCATTCCCTCATTCCCTCCCAATCCCACCCTCCCTCTCTCATCTCTACCCTGCCCCATTCCAAGTCCACTGATGGGGGGGATTCCTCCCCATTCATCTGATCTTGTTTTATCAGGTATCTTCAGAACTGGCTGCAAAGTCCTCCTCTGTGGCCTAACAGGACTGCTCCTCCATTGGGGGGTGGGGAGGTCAAAAAGCCAGCCATTGAGTTCCTGTTAGAAATAGTCCTTGTTCCCCTTACTATGGGAAACCAATTGGTTACTGAGCTACCACGAGCTACATCTGAGCAGAGGTTCTAGGTTATATCCATACATGGTCCTTGGTTGGATATCAGTCTCAGAAAAGACCGTGTGCCCAGATATATTTGGTCCTTTTGGAGCTCCTATCCTTTCCGCATCATACTAACTGCCCTTTATTATTTGATTCCCTGTACTCTGCCGAATGTTTGGTCATGAGTCTTTGTATCTGCTTTGAAAACACTGCTAGTTAGAGTCTTTCAGATGCCTTCAGTAGACTCCTGTTATACGTTCAATGCACATCGCATCTGTCTTTCTAAAGGAGGAATGATCGTCTTACCCCATGTTCACTCTCTTGATTATCTTTTTTAGGTGTATAGATTTCATTATGTTTATCATATCTTATAGGTCTATATAAGTGAGTATATACCGTGTTTGTCTTTCTCCTTCTGGGATATTTCACTCAGGATGATCTTTTCTAGATCCCACCATTTGCCTGCAAATTTCATGATTTCCTCCTTTTTGATTGCTGAGTAGTATTCCATTGTGTAAAAATACCACAATTTCTACATCCATTGCTTCCTTGAAGTACATCTGGTTTGTTTCTAGGTTCTGGCTATTACAAATAAAGCTGCTATAAACATGGTTGAGCAAATGTCCCTTTTGTGTACTTGAGCAAAGTTTGGGTATATACCTAGCAGTGGTATAGCTGGGTCTTGAGAAAGCAAAATTCCTAATTGTATGAGAAAGCGCCAGATAGATTTCCAAAGTGGTTGTACCAGTTTACATTCCCACCAATAGTGGAGAAGGGTTCCCCTTTCTCCACAACCTCTCGAGCATGTGTTGTCCCTTGAGTTGTTCATCTTGGCCATTCTGATGGGTGTGAGGTGAAATCTCAGGGTCGTTTTGATTTGCATTTTCCCTAATGGCTAATGAGTTTGAGCATTTCTTTAAGTGTTTCTCTGCCATTCGATATTCCTCTGGCAAGAATTCTCTGGTTAACTCTGTTCCCCATTTTTTTTTTTTTTTTGGATTACTTGGTTTGCTACTTTTCAGCTTCTTTAGTTCTTTGTATATACTGGATATTAGTCCTCTTTCAGATGAAGGGTTACTGAAGATTCTTTCCCAATCAGTAGGCAGTTGTTTTGTTCTGATGACTGGGTCCTTTGCTTTACAGAAGCTTTTCAGTTTCATGAGGTCCCATTTATTGATTGTTGCTCTTAGAGCCTGTGCTGTTGGTGTTCTGTTGAGGAAGTTGTCTCCTGTGCCAATGAGTTCAAGGTTATTCCCCACTTTTTCTTCTAACAGATTTAGTGTATAAGGTTTGATGCTGAGGTCTTTGATCCACTTAGACTTTAATTTTGTGCAGGGTGATAAATATGGATCTATTTTCATTTTTCTGCATGTAGACATTCAGTTGGACCAGCACAATTTGTTGAAGATGTTGTCTTTTTTCCATTGAATGGTTTTGGGTTCTTTGTCAAATATCGAGTATTCATAGGTGTGTGGGTTTATTTCTGGGTCTTCTATGCGGTTCCATTGATCCTCCTTTCTGTTTTGATGCCAATACCATGCAGTTTTTATTACTATTGCTCTGTAGTAGAGCTTGAGATCGGGGATGGAGATATGTCAAGATGATCTGTTGTTGTACAGGATTGTTTTGACGATTCTGGATTTTTGTTTCACCATATGAAGCTGAGAAGCTTTTTTTCAAGGTCCATAAAGAACTGAGTTGGTATTTTGATGGGAATTGCATTAAATCTGTAGATTGCTTTTGGCAGGATATCCATTTTCACAATGTTAATCCTACCAATCCATGAGAACGGGAGGTCTTTCCATCTTCTGAGATCTTCTTCAATTTCTTTCTTCAGAGACTTGAAGTTTTTCTCAAACAGGTCTTTCACTTGCTTGATTAGTGTCACCCCAAGGTACTTTATATTATTAGTGGCTATTTTGAAGGATGTTGTTTCCCTAATTTCTTTCTCAGCCCTTTTGTCTTTGGTATACAGGAGGGCTTCTGAATTTTTTGAGTTGATTTTGTATCCTGCCACTTACTGAAGGTATTTAACAGCTGGAGGAGTTCTCTGGTTGAATTTTTGGGGTCGCTCATATATACTATCATATCATCTGCAAATACTGACACTTTGATCTCTTCCTTTCAGATTTGTATCACCTTGATCTCCTTTAGTTGTCTTAATGCTCTGGCTAGGACTTCAAGCACTATGTTGAAGAGGTATGGAGAATGTGGGCAGCCTTGTCTTGTCCCTGATTTTAGTGGGATTGATTTAAGTTTCTCTCCATTGAGTTTGATGTTGGCTATAGGCTTGCTGTATATTGCCTTTACTATGTTTAGATATGTGCCTTATATCTCTGATCTCTCCAGTTCTTTAAACATGAATGGGTGTTGGTCTTTGTCAAATGCTTTTTCGGCATCTACAGAGATGATCATGTGGTTTTTCTCCTTCAGTTTCTTTATGTGGTGGATTACATTGATGGATTTCTGTATGTTGAACCACCCTTGCATACCTGGGATGAAGCATACTTGGTCATGTTGGATGATGTCTTTGATGTGTTCTTGGATTCGGTTTGCAAGTATTTTATGGAGTATTTTTGCGTCAATGTTCATAAGAGAGATAGGTCTGAAGTTTTCTTTTTTTGTTGGGTCTTTGTGTGGTTTAGGTATCAGGGTGATCGTTGTTTAATAGAATGAGTTTGGTAGTGTTCCTTCTGTTTCTATTCCGTGGAATAGTTTGAGGAGAATTGGTGTTGGCACTTCTTTGAAGGTCTGGTAGAATACTGCGATGAAACCATCAGGCCCAGGGCTTTTTTTGGAGGGGAGACTGTGAATGACTGCTTCAATTTCCTTGGGGTACATAGGGTTATTCAGTCTTTCTACCTGATCTTGACTTAATGTTGGAAGATGGAATCTATCGAGAAAATTGTCCATTTCATGTAGGTTTTTTAAATTTTGTGGCATATAGGCTTTTGTAGTATGACCTAATGATTGTTTGAACTTCCTCAGTGTCTGTAGTTATGTCACCCTTTTCATTTCTGATTTTGCTGATTTGGATAGATTCTCTCGCCTTTTTAGTTAGTTTGGCTAAGGGTTTGTCTATCTTGTTGATTTTCTCAAAGAATCAGCTTTTTGTTTCATTGATTCTTTGAATAGTTTTATTTGTTTTTTAATTGATTGATTTCAGCCCTGAGTTTGATTATTTCCAGCCATCTGCTCCTCTTGGGTGCATGTGCTTCTTTTTTTTCTAGGTTTTTCAGTTGGGCCATTAAGGTGCTTGTATGTGATATTACAAATTTCTTCTTGAAGGCACTTAGTGCTATAAATTTTCCTCTGGGCACTGCTTTTAATGTGTCCGATAAATTTGGGTATGTTGTGCCTTCATTTTCATTGAATTCTAGGAAGTCTTTAATATCTTTCTTTATTTCTTCCTTAACCCAGCTGACATTGAGTAACAAGTTGTTCAGTTTCTGTGTGCGTGTCGGATTTTTGTTATTTCTGTTGTTGTTGAGGTCCACCTTTAGTCCATGTTGTTCAGATAAAACACAAAGGATTATTTAAATCTTTTTGTATCTGTTGAGGCTTGCTTTATGACCAACTATATGGTCTATTTTAGAGAAGGTTCCATGTGTTGCTGAAAAGAAGGTATACTCTTTTGAGTTTGGATGAATAGATCTGTAGATGTCTATTAGGTCCATTTGATTTAGGGACTCTGTAAGTGTTTTTATTTCCCTATTCGTTTTCTGTCTAGTTGATCTTTCCCTTGGTGAGAGTGGAGTGTTGAAGTCTCCCACTATTAAGGTATTAGGATCAATGTGTGATTTAAGCTTTAATATTGTTTCATTTACGAATGTAGGTGCTGTTGTATTTGGGGCATCGATATTCAAAATTGTGATGTCCTCTTGGTGGGTTTTTCCTTTGATGAGAATATAGTGGCCCTCCTTTTCTTTTTTGATTAACTTGGGTTGAAAGTCTATTTTATTAGATATTAGGATGGCTACTCCCACTTGTTTTCTGGAACCATTTGCTTGAAAAACATTTTTCCAGCCCTTTACTCTGAGGTAGTGTTTATCTTTGTTGCATAGGTGTGTTTCTTGGATGCAACAGAATGTTGGATCCTGTTTCTGCAACCATTCTGTTAGTCTGTGTCCTATTATTGGGGAGTTGAGTCCGTTGATGTTGATAGAAACTAGTGACCAACAATTGTTACTTACTTTAGATGTGGTGTTGGTGGTGTCACTGAGTTTCATTGCTTGT